>NW_026082997.1:0-101608 GCF_020184175.1 Aphis gossypii
CCGAGATGCTGTTACAATGATGCAAATATTAATGCTAATACGTGGGGCAACAAGTAATTCTTCCCTCCTCTTTTACTGCTCCCAACGTTACATGCATGAAAAATTAGAATGACTTATGTTCATAAATTTGGCCGTCCAATTTATTTATTACTAAAATCATGGTCCGAAGGCAAAATAAACACAACAATCACGGGCGAAGCTGTGACGGGTCGGCTAGTAATATATATTATATCCAAAAATAATATATATTATATTAAACAAAAATAAATAAAAAAAGTGGGCAAGTGGGTATCGTTCTACTGTACATTAGGGGGTGGGGTTGACCTAGGACTAGGGTAGTTAATTTGAATGCAATGATAGGTATCATTGTATACGAAAAACGATTCTGAACGAAGATGATTTGTTAGCCTAGGATATATTTCCAGTTGTTGGTGTAGTAAGCCGCCGGAGTCGTCTCACTATTTTTCTTTTCTATTTTAACTTATCTACATGTACTACAATGTCCTTCGCTTTTAAATATTTTATTAGCATACTCGTAGCGATACGCAATTAATTCTGATGGCAATTTCCAAGAATCAAAGCGTATGGGAAAACACAGTCACAAACGACTTTTATTTAACACTTTTTGACAATCAAGCCATGCACATAATTCATAGATGCGCACGCCTTGATTTAATAGCACAACAACAAGTCCAATCCAGTGTCAAGTGTCTTGGGCGCAAAACCACTTTTGCAGCTACGATGACAACATTCTAAACACACCTTTTTGTCCATTTCCTAGTCTCTATCATGTACAACCAGGGGTACAGAGAACCATATAAATACAGGTCTCTGTCCGTCTTAAAATTTAGAATTAGTTTCACATTCGCATAGAGCTAGTCTATGTCCGAATTGCTAAGATTAACTTTTTCTCGGGCAGCTACTTAACGTGCTGTCCTCAAATTCTTATACACTTGTTTTTATTGTAACAAATTATAACTTTAATTTTAATAAACTCTTGTATTAACATTGTGTCTTTGTCTCACTTTTAAAAACCGTAATCTTTTCCCAACAACTTGATCCAACTGCAGATGTCAAGCACTCATTTATAAACGATAGTGAGAGATCACTACACGTTTTTGGTGTCAGGTGTGGGGTCACCTGAAAGAAGAATTTTGGTATCCAACCCAAAATCAAGTACATCAGCGGACCTCGAGTGTGTCAACATCAGGATCAACGGAAGGAGATCACGGATAAGTTGCGACAAGTCAACAAATCGAGCCTAGCAGCGAAGCGAGCCGCAGCGCAGTTTTCAAAGCAGGACAACCACAGGGCCAGACAAACAATGAACACTTTGTAAGTTGCCGTTAAGCAAATAAATTCTTTAGTATATGTCTGAGAGTCCTAATCGGTGTTGGGAAATAATTAAATACAACCCACAAACTTTACGAACAACCATCATGAGTGTAACTTTAGGAATTGAATCTGCAATACGCATGATTCCGACCTTTACGGGGGGATCTGAGACAGATTTAGCGTCATATATACTTGAATGTAATTATATAATGGAAAACGTCCACGAAACTCTTAAACCTATGATTTTCAAACGAATGTTAACAAGTTTAAAGGGGGAAGCTTTTCAAGCAGTACGCTATCGCAGTATTCCGGATTGGCCCGCACTCGAAGCCCACCTTCGGAAGTATTCGGGGCAACGCACTCAATCGGTTTTTTACAAACAAATCTATACAATATTAAACAAAAATACGACGAAGATATTAAAAGCTTCGCCGCACGCACCGAAAAATGTTACCACGATTTGGTAAGCGCACTAACGGTAGGGCTAAATAAAAATGACGCCGCCGCAGTCGCGAACACGCATAAATCGGGAGCGCGCAATGCATTTATTAACGGGGCACAACCCGCAATTCGAAGTCTGTTACGAGCGCGAAACGTTCTTACTCTCGAAGAAGCTATTACGCTTGCTGTCGAAGAAGAGGAGGACATAAGAAATTTAAATAGACGCTTTAACACGAATAAAAATAACGGGAAAAATAACGCGAATAAAAAAAATATTAAATGTAATAAATGTAATAAAATGGGCACTATGCAAACGAGTGTCGTAGTAACGCGAGCACATCGGGCAGCACAGGTTTTAGAAATCCCATAAGTAATCGCGACGAAAAACCCGTTGTAGTAAAAAAGAATATCAAGGACAGGTTAGGTTCTGCACATACTGTAAAAAAAATAACCACACTGTTAAGGATTGTAGAAAACGTAGGTATAACGAAGAAAAAAATAATAGCACTAGTAGCAACGAGAATGAAAACGAAAATTCCACTACTAGTCAATTGAATCGAACCGTCAGTGAAATAAAACGAAATCACGTAAGAGTAGTTACTAATTTCGAGGAGGAACACATAATCTGTAGTTCACATAATTTCGATCCACAGTATATTAAATTATTAATCGATTCAGGTGCAGAAATGAATCTCATTAAACTCTCCGCATTAAACGGACAGGTAGTTATCAATGAATACGAAAAACGAACTATCAAAGGTATCAATGAAACACCTATTTTTACGATCGGGACTATAGTGACGACTATGCAAATTAGCGAAGTAGGCGTCCTTGTAAAATTCGACGTCGTGTTCGACGATTTTCCAATAAACGAATCAGGTATAATCGGGCGAAATTTCTTAAAACAAAACAAAGTCATTATGGACTATAATAAAAATACGTTAACCATACCCGAACAAACCGGTTTAAAAGATATTATATTACCACCGCGAAGTAACTGTGTACTTCTAATTAAAAACGACGAAAATATTAAACATGACGCGATAACTATAAAAAACAAGACGTCAACGAAAACGTTATTATAGCAAATAGCATCAGTCCGGTTAGCACTAATACAATAATAAGCAATATAATAAATATTTCGGAGGAACCTTTTATTATCGACGAGCTAACCACACGACATATTGAATGGGAACCGTATTATGAAACCGTACTTAAAGCATCCTTTGCAGATAACGACCAAACGGATCGCATAACGAAATTAAAAAACGAACTTAACACGAACGATTTAAACAAAGAGGAGCGCGATAATATTTTAGCTCTGTTGTAATTACGCGGACCTGTTTTACTTGCCCGGCGATTATTTAAGTGCCACAGAGGTAGTGACACATACAATAAACACGCCGCGATGCACAAAACCTATTAACATACGTCCGTATCGTTTACCTTGGGCGTACCAAGAAGAAATCGAAAAACAAGTTACGGAAATGAAAAATAGTAATATAATACGCGATTCTAAATCACCATTTAACTTTCCATTAGTAGTAGTAAAGAAAAAGAATTTAGATTCGGCAGGGAAACCCAAGTTACGAATTTGTGTAGATTTCCGAAAACTTAACGAAGTCACCGAGAACGAAGCATACGGATTGCCGAACTTGCTCGAAATTCTCGAATCTCTGGGGTCGTCTAAATATTTTAGTACTCTAGATTTAGCTTCCGGATATCACCAAATTAATATTGAACCATCTGATGTGCATAAAACTGCTTTTTCCACTAAATCGGGTCACTACGAATATTTACGTATGCCATTTGGACTAAGTTCAGCACCCGCTACTTTTACTCGCGCGATGAAATCCGTTCTTATGGGTCTAGAGGAAATGTGTACAGCGTATCTTGACGATATCGTCGTACATGGGTCCAGTCTAAACGACCACCAACACAAACTCGAACAGGTTTTCAATCGACTGCGCGTGCATAGATTAAAATTACAACCTCAAAAGTGTTCTTTCTTACGGAAAGAAGTTATCTATTTGGGACATGTAATTAACGAAAACGGGGTGTCACCAGATCCTAACAAATAAAATGCATTAAAGATTATCCCAAGCTTAAAAACGCGAAAGATATAAAATCTTTTCTAGGACTACTAAATTACTATAGACGTTTCGTCGACAATTTGCGAAAATAGCAAAACCACTAACTTACTTACTTAAAAAAGACGTACCATTTACATGGACTGACAATTGCGAACATAGTTTCCAAGAACTTAAAAAGGCTTTAATGAACCCGCCATTGCTAGTCTATCCAGACTGGGAAGCAGGGAAATTTAACTTGTGTACTGACGCTTCACAATATGCCATAGGAGCCGTACTTTCTCAAGGGGACGTACCTAATGACCAACCTATAGCTTACGCGAGTAGAACACTAAACAAAGCCGAAAATAACTATAGCGTTATTCAAAAAGAATTGTTAGCCATCGTATGGGCCGTGAAATATTTTAGACCATATCTCTATGGCCGACACTTTACCATAATCACCGACCATCGACCTTTAACATACCTGTTTGGTATTAAAGACGCATCGTCTCAATTAATGCGCTGGCGATTACAGTTGGCTGATTACGACTATACTATATAAATACAGGGCAGGACCGGAACATTCAAACGCGGACTGTTTATCGCGTATCCGAGTAATACAAACCGATCAAACAGTAGATAATAAACATTCGGAGAATTTCGAACCGCGGAAGACAAACCGATTTTTAATTCGAAAATTGTAGAGGTTAACGACAGCATTAGCAAGGCCATTGAAAGTGAAACCACAATTATACCGATACCGGGGGACAAAAAAATAACCCATTCCGAGGTAAGAGGTATCGTAGAGAATGTCAATCTAATAAAATACAATTTTCGGACGAAAACCGGTTTTGTGTAATTTCCGATACGTTGCCTCTGATGATTTTCTATAATATGCTAAAAACACATAACACGCCTCTTGAACCAGAGGGCGTGTACCAAGCAATAGTAGACATTAAAACGTATTGTATTAACAACGACATAACCGCCTTTTCAACCATTAAATTAGACGGTCAGTCCTCTTTAACAAATTATGCACGAATCAGAACGATGTTCAGATATATCTTTAAAGGTACAAACATCGTAGTTAAAATATATAGTGGTAGACAGTATACAGAAGAAGAAAAACAACAAATAATTTACGAGCATCATGATTCGCCGCTAGGGGGTCACGCAGGAGTATCGCGTACCGTAAAGCGACTCCAATAAACCATAACTGGCGTAATATTAAAAAAGACGTAAAACGATATATTAAAAATTGTGAGCTTTGTCAGAAAAATAAATCCCATAATAAAACAAAACAACCGATGTTAATTACCAGCACAGTAGTAAAACCGTTCGAACGCATTTGCCTAGATATAGTAGGACCATTACCAAAAACTTTATTAGGAAATATGTATATACTAACACTACAAGATGAGTTATCTCGTTACGCGTTAGCCATAGCATTATCGTCTACGGACGCACCTACTGTAGCACAAGCATTTGTCGAATGTTACGTATGCACATATGGTATTCCAAAGTCGATTCTAACCGATTGTGGAACCAACTTTCTATCCGATGTTTTTAAGGGCATGTGTAAACTACTAGACATTAAAAAGGTACAGACAACTGCTTGGCATCCACAAACAAACGGTTTTCTCGAACGTAGTCATAAAACGTTAAAAAACGTATCTACGAAGTTTTGTCGATAAAGATAGCAACTGGGATAAATTGTTATGTTACGCAACTTTTTGCTATAATACAACTGTTCACACTTCAACTAATTTTACGCCTTACGAACTTGTGTTCGGTACTAAACCAAATATTCCATCAGCCTTTAATAAAGACCCAGAACCACAATACAATTACGATAACTATGTATTCGATCTTAAACGTATGATGCAGGAAGCTCATAAAATAGCTAGGGACAATTTAATTAAGAAAAAAGAAACAAACAAACTTACTATGACAAATCTCTAAACGAAATTGAACTTCACGTAGGTGACAAAGTACTTATTAGAGAACATAATAAGAAAAACGTGCTAAGCTTTAATTGGCAAGGGCCATACGAAGTGTTACTAGTACATGACAACGAAAACATAACAATACAAAAAGGTAGACGCGAGTATCGTATTCATAAAAATAATGTAAACGGTATTACGACGATGAACAAAGTTCAAGTCAATAAGTCTAATCTATATTAACAATCATTTAGTTTTCAGTTTTTTTTTTCTCTACTTTTCTATCCTTACAATTTTTTTTTTTCTTTTATTTTTCTGTTTTAGAATTAAACAACATATTTTCCTAAAGGAACTTAGCGCCGTAATAGGACGCGAACAGCACAACGCTGATGTTTTAGTTCACGACGAAATACCAAATTGTTTATTAAAACATATCGATCTAGCGAACAAAAATTTACTTCAAACTTTTTCAGCTGAAGAAATTTTAAACATAACTAGAACACTAAACCATTTTACACACGACATGACAAAAAGCCAACGTCCACTTACAAAACCTTTTTGTCATTACTTGAAAACTTATAGACAATGCCGAAGACGCAACAGACATATTGACTATGTTAGACTTACGTTTCTGTAATCTAGTCTTGTTCTAAACCTCTCAATCTGTTTCCTTCTGTCTATTATTTTCATTTAATTTTCTATTTCTACTTCATTTTATTTTTATTATTATTTTTTTTTGTGTGTTTTGTTTTTTTTTTTGACATAAGTATTTTTTTCTTTTGTGTGGATAATGAATTAGTATTCAATACGCAGTCATGGATTTCGAGTTTACGAATCTAGGGCGCGACAACTTAATTCTTATATCAGGAGCATTAATGGGTCGACACTCGCCAGGTCTAGTAACGAAACTGGAAGGGCGCGCGTTGCTACTAAAAGAAAATAGAGCGGTTACGCCAAAAGAATGGAAAGACATGGTTCACCATTTAGTAAGAATTTTAAAGACAAACCCAAAACATTGTACCCAGTACTTGCCCAGATATATGACTCGGACCACTCAACTGAAACTAACTTAACCAAAAAACAAATACTTAACTTAATAAAAATTACGATGTGATCGTACTATGGGAGGGTAGTACAGACATCAAAATACTTGACGCTTTAGGGCACCGCACATCGCTCTTTCAATGAGGGGATGGGACGTTGACTCCAACGGAAAATTTTACTTACAACTACTGTACGGAAAAACAATTATAGTTTCCCATTATATCGGAGATATAACAAAAAACGGTCGTGCGCTGTGTCTAACAGAAGCACACGGTCTAACTTGTGGAGGGATCATGGGTGCATAGAAGCACATAACCCCGTAACCGATGTAATTTGGTCTGGATGCCTGTTTAGATATCTACGACTTAGATATAGTGTCCAGATAGATGACGCCATCAGTGGTTAAATTTCCTTTATATAATATACGTATTCATTATTTTATTAAGCCAACTCAGCTTATATTGGCATTTATTTTTATGGAAATGGGTATATTATTTTTTTATATTATTTTTTTTATTATTTTTGGGTTTATTTTTTTATTTTAAATACATTTATTTAATATTTTTACTTTTTGGAATATATATTATATATAAATACAACTTTCTTTTAGTAATAACTGATATTAGGTAGTTCATAACAATTTACTTTAACAATATAGTAAATGAATAATCATTTTTATTAATTTCATAAACAACTTTCAGACTAATAATGTTAATGATACCGTTCACGTCGGGAACATTAAGATTCACAGACGAACATTTAACTCAACATTCCGGTATCTACTACGAAAATCGCGGACCGTTGAAACTTATAACCTCTCAATGGGACCTTACTGCATATATTAGTCTCACTAAATATAACGAACAATTTGACTACATAAATACTATGATTGAAAAAACAAAGTATTATGTGTTACACATATGCATAACCCAGTAACAGATAACTTTAACTGTAACGGTCTACTTACTGTAACCGATGACATAATTAACAATTTACAACACAAAAAGACACAAGTTTTAGATTCTATAGGACACGTAATTAGTAAACGTAATGCTCTTCTTAAATTCGCAGCAAAAGCAGCTAGGTTAATTTATGGAATATGTAACTTAGAATGCATAAAAAGTTTAACTTTAACATAGGAGTAGCACAAAATACCTCACAATCTAAATTGATTAAAGAACAAATTAAAGTGGTTCAACTAAACCATGATATAGGAACAAACAAATATGTTAATATGTCATTAGAAATAAACGAATTAACAAATATTACAGATGAACAACAGGTTAAAAACTACTTAACAAAACATTTATACAAGTTAATCTATTAATTACAAAACATATATTGGAAACAAATACGTTACTAGAAATAATACATCAAGCAAAGATAGGAGTTATTCACCCAAGTTTAATAACTCCACAGGAGTTATTAGAACACGTTAAAGATATTAAAGTATCATTACCAGGGGGAACTGATTTACCCACTGACTTAGTCATAACTAACATTTATGAACTGGTGAAACTCTCAGATATTGCTATTTATTATGCTAACGACAACCTAGTTTTATAATTTCTTTACCTTTAATTTATCAAAATGATTTTATTTTATATAATTTAATACCTGTACCAGTATGTACTGGCAACGATTGCGTTTATATAAAACCTATTAATAAGTATCTAGCTATAAGTAAGTCTAAAGAACATTATGCAACCTATGATGAATTTTACTATACTCATTGTAAACACGCTAGAGACTTCCTATTATGTCCTGAAATTAATCCTTTACATCCTCGTAACATTAGACCCACATGCGAAGTATTACTATTACAGGATCCACCAAAAGTTCCAACCAATTGTGAAGTAATGCATGTTCAAATCGGTACAACTATCTTTCATAAAAAAGATTCAAAAATGAATGGATATACGTAACCAACTATGACGTGTTATTCGTTACCTGTGATGAAGACAAAGAATCAACAAGCCATACAATCGAAGGAGTAGGAGTAATACACTTAAACGAAACTTGCAAGGTTTCGCCACAAGAGACATATTATTACCAGGAAAAATTGATTACAGATCTGAATACGCAGATTTTAATCCAAAATCAATAATAGATCGTAACCAATATTCACCACGAACAGAGACTAACGGTTTAATGAAAGACTATCATGTAAAAACAAATAACATGGACGACTTACACTTAGTGTCTAACTCAAAAAATCAATTGGACAGTCAAAGCAAAATCAACATAGAAATCAAGGAAATTCAAGACATACAACAAATGTTTAACTATGCATTATATATAACCATAAGTTTTGTCGCTATAATTATGACACTGATGATAATACACAGCATAAACGAAATTAACGGAAAAATGCAAAACCCAATTTTCAGAACATACTCAAGAAGAAAGCCAAGAGCTTAATCCACCAGTAACAAGAAATCAAAACGAAGACATAATTGAATTTCCACTTACAGCAAGAAATAGCCCGGAGCCCCACTATGCAAATTTACAACCTTACGGTTTTAAGTAAGAAAGTCGGGGACTTCCAGCTTCGAGGGGAGGAATGTAGTAAGCCGCCGGAGTCGTTCTCACTATTTTTCTTTTCTATTTTAACTTATCTACATGTACTACAATGTCCTTCGCTTTTAAATATTTTATTAGCATACTCGTAGCGATACGCAATTAATTCTGATGGCAATTTCCAAGAATCAAAGCGTATGGGAAAACACAGTCACAAACGACTTTTATTTAACACTTTTTGACAATCAAGCCATGCACATAATTCATAGATGCGCACGCCTTGATTTAATAGCACAACAACAAGTCCATCCAGTGTCAAGTGTCTTGGGCGCAAAACCACTTTTGCAGCTACGATGACAACATTCTATAACACACCTTTTTGTCCATTTCCTAGTCTCTATCATGTACAACCAGGGGTACAGAGAACCATATAAATACAGGTCTCTGTCCGTCTTAAAATTTAGAATTAGTTTCACATTCGCATAGAGCTAGTCTATGTCCGAATTGCTAAGATTAACTTTTTCTCGGGCAGCTACTTAACGTGCTGTCCTCAAATTCTTATACACTTGTTTTTATTGTAACAATTATAACTTTAATTTTAATAAACTCTTGTATTAACATTGTGTCTTTGTCTCACTTTTAAAAACCGTAATCTTTTCCCAACAACTTGATCCAACTGCAGATGTCAAGCACTCATTTATAAACGATAGTGAGAGATCACTACATTGGTGAAAAAGGTGTTTTGTGTTTTTTAATAATGGCCTAATCACCAAAATGTAAGTACTTTTATAATTATTGATTGTAAGCTAAACTTATGAAAAATCTTGTATTAATTTTCAACTCTAGCTGCTCATACAAACATTTTTATGATTATACCTACAATATTTGCAATTTCATAATTTTGACGAATTTTTCGTCAAAATGTGAACTTCAAAAAATCTAATAAAAAAATTGTGGCTATGTATTCTTATAAATTTTTTATCACTATAAGAATAACATATGAGGAACTTTGTATAAAAATTTTCAAGTATCTTATAGGGCCAAAAAAAATTTATCGACGCTTAAAAAAAAATTCAGAAAAATTGAAAATTCAGTTGTCTATATCCCACATAGCAATAATATAAACTACTTATTTTTAAAATATCATTTATGAACTACAAATATTTTAAAAACAACTTTAGATGGTATTTAGAACATAATAAATATATTCACAATATGTACAAATATTTTTGGCCGCCGGTTTGATATTTCTGAAATATTTTATAATCATTAGTGAGACATTTTGATGATGTTTTAAAAATATATCATTGTAAAGATAAAAATATGTTCTTGCAAAATATTTTAACATCATATATAATATGATCAGTATTTTAAAAATATATTTAATTTAATTATAGTATATACATTTTTATAGTCATAATTTATTATGTAAATGCATCTTCTTAAATACATTTTTTTCGTCACCTACAAGAATAAGTAAATATAGTACATGAGTAGTATATATTTGTATGTTCTGAGCACCTTTTGATTACGGAGATTTCAAAATTTTAAGGGAGAATTTTCCCCTCAAACTTTTTTTTTCTCCGCTGTATCAGTAAAAAACACTGATTTTCAAAAACATAATGTATGTTCTGAGCACCTTTTTTACAAAGAGAGATTTCTACACCGTTCACTGTGTAACAAAAAAAAAAAAATCTCAAAATTTTTTTTATTAAAATTTTACGCTAACTCAGATTTACCATGTAACACAATACGGTGTTAACACATACGAGTATATTGTTCACCTACTGAATAATTATTTCAAGAAAAGACACAAATATTAAATAAACTTTTTATTATTATAAATTGTATTTACACAAGTTTTCTTACTTCTCTAGTAAAAGGTACATATTCTACAATACGATCATGAATCAATAAACAATAAGCAGTTACAACTGTAAGCGATTCTGAAGCTTCAATTTCTAATTGTACATCTACTGCTGAGGCTGTGGCTGAATCGTTCTGTTTCGAAGTATCAATGACTAGTGGAGCGTTTGAAAGAAAAGTAGAAGGACTCAATATCGGATTTTCCGTATACCTACATATCATATAATAAGGTAAAATTATTTTTTGTAAAATCTAAATTCAAATTATCTTACGGATAAGCTATTGAGTTCAGAAATACTCTAACGTTTGTTAGATTACAATGGTCAAATATACTACAGTCTTTTTCTAACGTATTTTTCGTCCTTTTTGCAATCCGATTATTATAAATCGCGGTTATTCTAATTTCAATGCAGTTTTCAATTCCATACAACTTTTTTAGCGGTTCTAGTTCAGGATATTCAAAAGTTTCAAAAGATCTGAAAGGAATAAACAAACTTTTTCTTTTTCTACAAGTTTCAATAATTTCAAACCTTTCTCCATCGTCAACAGTGATATGTGGAACCTTCCATACTATTTTGTTTAAAGAAACTTTAGCTGTAGTAATATTTATACCACTTTTCAAGCTTAATGCATTTAAATCGCTATGACTTCGAGTTAATATTAATTCCAGTCTAGAATAAACTAATATTTTTCTATAGTCTTCAAAAAAACTTAGCCAATATTTCAATGGAATGCAAGCACTAAATTCACCTTTATCATTTGCTGATTGTGTTGCGTTTTTGAAATTCCAGCCAGAATTTTCATAACAATTATAGTTGTCTGGTGTACCGGATAAGTATCCTTTCAACGAGCTAGTGATTCAAGAACACGCGTGCAATCAACTTCTATACCATTGATTTCCAGCCGCGTATTTGTTCGAAGAGATAAGAGTACCGTTATTAGATAGTTTAACTTTGTCAGGTTCCGAAACATTCCTTCCAAAAAATAAAGCTTTCGTGTAGATACGGATAAACATCTGTTTGCTGGATTGATATATTATGTATTTCGTCGTTATTATTAAGGATGTAGTATACGGCGTGTATGAATGATATTCAATTTTTGTTATTTAGAATCCGTTTCATACCGTGAACTTATATCTAAATTATCACTTTCAGGGCATTTTGCTTTAATTGATAACCCAGAGCTTGTAAAATTTTTTATTTTTCAACGTCAATTTTTTACTTTATTTGATGTTTACCGGTACCACTTTAGTCTTATGACTAGTTGAACTGATCCGAAGTAGTGGATTTATATTGAATTTTAATCCCATATCAAGATCTGTAACGTTTAATATGTAACACGATTGTCAATGCCTCACCAAATTATCAATCGGATTATGATCTTGATCAACTAGCTAAACGGTTATCGAATCAATAATTGTTTTTATTCAATTTGTAATATATTAAATTAGACGGTGATTGAATTACTTTAGATCCTGTCCTTCCACTCGGAAAAAACTCGTAAATCGAATGACTTTAAAGATGGTTGTTGAATGATACTTGAGCTATATTACACATTACTTTTATAGAATTTATTGTGTTTAAATTTGCTGCTTTTTCCGATCGAAGAATTTCATACACTGGTTTATTATATTGTTTTTTTTCAAAACCGAATACAGGTGCAATACTATATGGAATCTCAAAGTGTAGTATCCCATTACATTTTATATACGATCTGAAATCATTAGGATCAACCGAAATATCAAATGTTAATTTGGTTAAGTTTTCACTATTATAGACATCTATTTGCTTCTTAACTCGGTGATTAATATCTTCAATTTCATAACATCCCTCTTCCAATTTAATATAACACATCATAGGAGCATTATTGTTTTCATTGTCAACTATTTCTATACAAAATTTATTATTATTTTCATTAATATTTGGAAATGAATTAAATGACTGTAAAGATAACAAAGCCATTTCTGAGTCCTTGTAAAGGTTTATAGGCGGAAAATAATTTACAGATAATATGGTAGCATTCTCAGTTAAACTTAAAGTAACTGACTCGTATATTTTAAAATCTAAGATATAAATTTATAATGAGATCCGTGACGTTTAATATGCAGAACAACTGTCAACGTCTCGTTAAAATCGACAGTTGGATTATTGTTTTGGTCAACTAACTGAACAGTTATTGAATTAATATCTGTTTTGTTTAATTTGTAATATATTAAATTAGACGGTGATTGAATTACTTTAGATCCTGTCCTTCCACTCGGGAAAACTCGTAAATCGAATGACTTTAAAGATGGTTGTTGAATGATACTTGAGCTATATTACACATTACTTTTATAGAATTTATTGTGTTTAAATTTGCTGCTTTTTCCGATCTACGAGCTTCATAAAACGGTCCACGTCTTACCTTTTTAAACCCAAGAACAGGTGCTATACTATATGGAGTATTAAACTGAAGTATTCCATTACATTTTATGTACGTTCTAAAATCAACAGGATCAATACGTACACTGAATGTTAGCTGTGTTCCATACTTGTTATTAACTTGGGATAACTCTTTTCAATTTTATTGTTAAAATCTTCTATTTCATAGCATCCTTCTTCCAAACTGATTTCAAAAGTGTATAATTTATACTTATTTCTCTTTGAAGGAATTACTTCTATTTTTAGTCGGTTATTAAATGCATTTATAATATTTGGAAATGAATTGAACGTTTGTAAAGATAACAAAGCTATTTCTGAATCCTCGTAAACGTTTAGAGATGGAAAATAATTTGCAGTCAATACAGTCGAACTTCCAGTTAAACTTAGTGTAAAAGATTCATGCATTGTAAAAAATCAAGACATAAATGTCCACAGTTAAATGTATTGAAGTCTTGATAGTTAGAATAGTTATATATTATTTTAAACTTTTTAAAAACGTTGTAATTCAATTGGTGGAGGTAAATCACAAAACTATCGAAATATATGACTTTATTTTCATTTTATGAAACGCTACCCAATGGCTCCAGTCGCCTGAAGATATGTCTAAGTTTAATATACCACACTCAATGACGTGCGGTTTTTAGGCAAGCTATCACGTGAAAACACACCACGGAAATGATTGATTTTCAACTTTCTAACGTATTTTTATAATATCTTGGGTCGAAAGCGATCTATCAGGTAGCGTAATCATTATTATTATTTTTTTTTCTCAACCCATTATTGTTTAATATAATAACCATTGCCTTTTTTACTTTTTGAATTTTGAATCGCATTATATACACTACCACCTCCAGACATTAAGCTACCAAGTGCTGACAATCCTGCTAATATAGGTATTAAGGGAACTGCACCTCCTGACTGTCCTGGGTTGAAATCAACCTTTTACACTATTCTTTTTCTTCGAGGTTCTTTTTCTTCGCAGCTAGCATACTATTATTTTTTGTAACACGTTTCCGTTTACCTTTACAAGCATATCAATTTTTCTTTTAGCTTTCATCACGTCTTTTACCGCGTACACAACCAATTTCTCTTTCTAGGAGTGTCTTTTGCTTTAAATTTTTCTCAAGCACGATATTCTAACACTTTATCAGCTTTATGTCTATCGTCTAATTTTTTACTCCTTTCATACACAATATCGTGATCACGATAAGCAGCATCCAATGGGTTTATTCCTTTATCACCGCGATCTTGTCTTTTTTTTTAATTTCGTACCAGGACCACAATACTGATAGCCTGAAACATGCTTCAACTGGGAGACTATTTATAAGGGAACTTACAAATCTTTTGTCAGTCTCGTTTGATTTTAACTTACGAGTTGAACGCGTCATCAATAACTGATTAACAATTGAAAATTCTAGAGTATGTATAAAAAAAAATGGATTTGATTGATCAAAAAGATAAATTAGAGGTTATAAATGTAGATGTTCAGATGGTAAAAAAACCATAAAGACACAGTTCGTTATTACCTGACACTATACGTGCTATACTAGTCGGTCACAGCGATTCAGGAAAAACAAATATAATGTATAATCTGATCACTCATGCAAATGGGTTAAGATTTGAAAATATTTATTTATACTCTATAACCTCAAATCAGGAAAAATATGTTTTATTAAAAAAAAATAATAGACGATGTACAAGGTGCTAATTTTTTCATATTTACAAGCGTTGATAAGGTTATAAAATCGAACTTAACTAAGAAAAATTCTATTATAATTTTTGATGATGTTATATGTGGTCCACAATCTGTAATCAGAGAATACATCAGCATTTGCAGACATTCAGGTGCTAGCTCTGAATTTTATTTGGCGCAAACGTATTCTAAAATACCAAAACAGTTAGTAAGAGATAACTCAAACTTTTTAATAATACTGAAACAAGATTATACAAATTTACGACATAAATTTAACGATCATTCGTCTGCAGATATGGATTTCTCAGAATTTCGGAAAATGTCTCATTTCTGTTGGAATCACAGTGATTATGGGTTTTTGGTTATCGATAAAACTCGGAAATGAATGAAGGAAGATATAGATGCGGTTTCCATACGTTTATTAAAATAAAATAATTTATATATATATATATATATATATATACACTGTAGTACTGTTATTCCGTACATAGTGCTATCAGTAGTCATCCGATACAGTTATATTGGGTTTATAATTTACAATGAACAAAGAAAAGTTTTGTTAGAAAATTGAATAGCGTCAAAAAAAAATATTAAACGGAAATAATGGAAATGAAACGTGGTGTTATAGATTCTGACAACTATTACCGTGATGTATTTAAGCCAATAATCGAACCATTAAGTACACGGACAGAAAAAAATACTTATGTACCTAATTCACAACCACTGAACTAAAAAAAATAGAAACCATATGCTATGCTCTAGTAACGAGATGATGACGATAAATAAAATTCATCATTTGAACATTTTTTAATAATAAACGTTCTACAATAAAACGATATGATAAATCCTACGGTATGTATTATGATAAGTCAGTGATTCATATAAAATTGGAAAACATGTTATAATTTTTAGTCATGGTAACTTACAGCTGCTCGATAAATACTATCCATGGACTATAGGACTATGGTCTTTTTATGTGAGAAGGAACCGAAAAAAACAACTATAGAAGATATAGAAAACTATTACATTTTGAAAACTACTGGAGTTCATTTAAAAGGAGATGAGAAACCTAAAACCTCAAAGTATCATGAATGGTCAGTCGTTGTAAAACCTCTATATGAACGAATGAAACATGAAGAAAAACAGTTAAACGAACATATAGCTAAAATGAACAACCTTAGATCTCCTCAAATTAACTTTACATCAATTAAGGATCATTTATTTAGTTCGAACGCTAAACGTAGGTAGTAATGTTAATGATGATACGACCATGAAAAACGAACCATTTTATTTTAATCCAGAAGCAAACAGTTCTATGGTTACAAATCCTGCAGTTAAAATATGTTTAATTTTTTTTTAATTTTACTTAACACTGCACCTAAGAAAGGTTCAGGTTTATATAAAGATGTAATACCGCAAACGCAATTAGTTTTTATGACGACCCGAATGAACTAGTAACTAAATTAAATCTTTTAACATCATCGCAAAGTATTGGTAATACTGGTGTTAATAATGAAATAATATCTATTTTAGAAGAACTACGCGAGAGAAATATTATAGTTTAATGACAACCTTAGAGAGTATAGCTAATGAGCTACATCGACCAGCGAGAAAAATATTTCCTAGACGTAGTGTAGTAACGCGGTTTAATTACGACCTCTGGCAAGGTTAGGTTACATAAACTTTCCATATAAATTTACACAATCAAGATATGTTATCCATGTAATCGGTTCTTTATAATTATAATTCAATCCTTCAATATTTGGTATATTTGCTTTAGCATACCTTTTAGTTGATTGAGTTATTCCCCCACGAATTGAGTTCTCGATAAACAAAAGCATGTTAGGACATTTTAACCTTTCTAATTCGATCTTAGTATATTTAAGCATACAGTCATACCCAAATCCTGGAGCAGTCATATAATAAGCAGGATCTAGCTCAAGAGTAGATAAACATAAGTCTCTGAAATTTTCAAACACATCAGCTAGTATACCAACATCAGTTTTTAAATAATGATCGCTATATTCACTTAATGTCTTTATATTAAACACGTTGCATACATTTTTCGCATGTATATAATCGTCATCAGTAATATTTTCATCGGTTAGAGTGCTATAAAATTCAAGCTTTGAAGGTAAAAAAGGGGACACGTATAAACCTGGAATTTATAAATCTGGACCGTAAAAACCCGGATCGTACATACCTGGACAGTATAATTTTGAACCGTAGAATTATGGACTGTACAAACCTAACATATCAGGAACGTACATATCTGGGCCGTATAATTTTGGACCTTACAAATCTGGACCGTACAAACCTGGACCGTAGATTTCTGGACTTACATAATACCACATATTTCTGTTTAAGGGGCATGAGTGGCAATCCATTTGGATGGTTATAATTTTCTTAGATTTTAATTTGGTTCAAATTGTTTAAAAAGTGTTAGTATGGTCTTAAAGACCTTCGTTAATAAAGTGTCGAGTCTTTAACAATTTTGGGGATAAGACTAAAGTTAATTAGTCTCTGTCAGAATCAAGCTGTAGTGACTAAGACTTGTGCCAAAACATATAAAAAATTATTTAAGAACATTCACTTTATTAGTAGGTAATATTTGTTGTATACTTAACTCAAATAACTTTTGTTTCTCAAATTGTCAGTAGTTTTTTATTTCGAATTTTTAAAAAGTTACCTATAAAGAACCAAGGTGGAATAACAAGTATATGTATTATGTAATAAATATACAAGGAGAAAAAAAACAAGTTTTTAAGTCTTAGACCAATGTATCAACTATCAGACACTGTTGTAGTTAAGGAGATCATCTATAATACATTTTGTAAATAAAATAAATCCTGAGATAGATATATATGAAATTTTTAGATCAGTATTGCTACCCGAAGACATTGGTACTTACATAAAAAAACGTGACTTGCTAAAACTGGTAAAAGTGAAAAACTAATAAAACCAATGTACCTATATAACCATATAAAATCAATGTAGGTAATATAAAACATTTATTTATGATCATAACCTGTAGGCAGGGACGCCCGCTGGAATTTAGCTCAGGGGAGTGGGGCAAAAAATTGCAAGTACCTAAATACTTATGGGAAGATTTACCGCAACATCTTTCATCTACTTATACTTTGTCATAGTATCATTAATAATTTTTTAAAAGAAAATTACATATAAAGTTACACTATTAGTTCTAATATTTATAAGAAAAAACATAATAAAGTTTAAACAAAAAACAACTTTATTTGATTGAATTTACATATTACATCATCTCCTTTTGTTTGAAGCAAATAAATTAATTGAATCATCAATTTGTTGATTAAAAAATTGATTTAAAAATTTCCAATGAATGTACCTAATAATAATAATGTAATAATGTCTGTCAAAAGGTTTCAATTTCCGTCGACAACGGGCTGCTTTTATAAATTATAATCGCGTATGCTTTCCAAGTTTTTGATTTTATTATTATGTTTTTCAAACACGATTCATATATAATATAATAACAATAATAATTTATTTTTGAAAATAATTTCTTTTCGTACATACAAATTAATATCCCACAGTATTTAAAAACAATTACAATAAAAACAAATTTAAAGATATTTAAATAATACGAGTATATACATATTTGCAACCCTCCAATAAGCTAAAAGCTTGTGGTGGAGGGTTTGTAACGAGTTCACAAAAACAATATTACAAAACAAATAATACCAGTGAAAGGTCGTAAAATTTATACAATATCAATTTCGTTAACATTTTTTTGTGTTTTATTTACAGCTTAAAATGTCTTAAACTATGAAAATCAAATATAATATTAATTTTCAGAACCCTTCATAAGTGTATTACAATAGGAATAGAATTTTTCTATTATAATATAATAATATTAATTAAATATTAAAAATTATTAACATATGTTAATAATTTTTGTATCTAGTACAATATTCGTGTTTGATAGAAAATATAGTATCATGTCTGTGTTTGTATAGAGCAATTGAGATATTATTAAAATATAAAGCTTTGACGTTATATACATTTAGATCATGGTAGTATGGTACACATATTCATTATTGGAATATTTTGGTTTATTTAATAAGAATTTAAGTAGGCTATTTATAGTTGACTTTAAAGAATTTGCATGTGAGTTATATGCCTGACCCCACACAATTATTCCATAATTCAATGCCTATTGATTGAACAAGCGAAATATATATAAGTCTTTTCATCTGTATAATGAAAATATATTTAACATCATGAAAGATATAAAAAAAACTTATGTATTGTACTGGTTAAATTGTTTATGTGATGATCCCATTAAAGTTTATTATCAAGTGTTACACCAAGGTATTTAATTTTATTTATAGAAAGCAAAGCAGTGGATTTATTATCACCTGTATTGTTTATGCCCTATATTATGATTGTTTGTTAAACTAACGAGTATCTTATATTTCGAATCAATATTTTCCAGATTTATAAAAAAATAAATATATTTCGATTTGTCAAGGTTTATTTCTAATAGATTATTATCAAACCAAGGTTTAATTTTGTTTATAATAATATTTGAGTTTAGAAAAAGTGAATCAAAATAGCAGTATCATCTGCATAGCAAATTGTGTTTATATTTTAGATTAGTTTCAGCAAACCATTTATACATATAATAAAATATAGGCCTACAGAACCGTACCTTGAGGTACTTACACCATATGGTACCTCTAATGGCGTACTATAGAATCGTAAACCCTAACTACTTACGATCTATTTGTTAGATAGGTATTAATTAATAATTCATGATGCATTTTTCCTCTCAACCCGCAATAGTTTAATTTTTTTTAAAAAAATTCTATGATTTATACAATCAAAATCTTTTTTTACATCTAATCCAGGTTTGAATAAATACATTTATTAATTTCAAATAATGCATCATCAGTATACCTGTCAGTCATAAACCAAATAGGTTTTAGAGAAAAAATGTTTACTATTTAAAAATGTCATTATTCTGATTTTTAGGCATTTTTCAAATATTTTAGATAGCAATAAAGATAAGGTTATTGGTCTATACTCTATAGTAATAGTTATTACAGATTGTGGGGTCATCAGGTGTATGTACAATTATACATCTTTTAAGCAAATAAATGGATAAATAGATACCCAAAGAGATTGAGTGATTAAATAATTTTGTCAGTGGGTACGATATGGTATACTAGCAGTTTTTTTTAGAATAAGATTTGTTAGACCATTTTCAAAGAAAGTTGTATGATTTTTGATTTGTTGTGTTTATCTTTCAATCTCATATTTGTCTATAGGCGTAATAAACATCGAATTAAAAATTTCACAATTATTATTATTTAATTCTGCCCACGTTTTTTTTTCATATAAAATACGGGCGATGTGCGTGTGGTTTAAGATAGTTTTTAATACTATTTATAGAAATCTGATAAGATAATAGTTACAACAAATACTATAGATTAGTATTTGGTTACAATATCGCTCAGACAAAAATAAAACGTACACAATTAATAAATTAGTATTAATATCTATAGTTTCGAGTTTGTATAATATATTAATATCCATAATATAGATTATAGACTTTTGGTGAGTTGAAATTTAATATTTTATCTTTAAATTGTTTCAATCATCATGGAGCATCAAGGGTACATTTATGTAAAAAATGGCTCAAAAAGAAACAATACCAAGTAAGTATAATTTTAATTATACAGTACCTACATACTGCATAGGAATTGTCAATAAAGTAAACACAAAAATAATCTTCACCCAGAATAATAGACCCAATGTAACATTAATTGTAGAAGTAGTGATCTGTTTTTCTAAATTTATATAAAATACTACATCTATCACTTTCTGTTTCAACAAGTTTCACATCTAGTGATGTTATATGATAACATTTTCATCAATGTCAACTACTCAAGTTTACTCAACTATATTTCTAAATCAGTTCTCTAAGTTGTCTCTTATAGCTGTTGAAACCTTTTTTTTTTTAAAAAATGCCAATATAATATAGGTACCTACCTATTGAGCATACAGTGAGCAGAAGCTTAAACTGTAATGACAAGTGTATTATTATTATGTTACCCATATAAATTCTATAATTTCACTGATATAAAAATCAAGAACTTTGTACTTAACTAAAATAACACATTTTAATAGTTTATGTTTACCTCCTCATTGCACTTTTTATGATAATTATTATACACACACCTTAATAATAAAAAAAATATTAATTTATTGATTTAAATTTATATTACATTTGGGGGCAAAGCCTCCACCTTATTTACTTTTTAAAAAAATGCTATGAATGACTAAAGCCTCCAACTTTGAAGTCTTGTTACGCCTATGCTGTAATCATTTATATTTTGAATTTATTGCAAATAATATATTTGTAAATGTGTAATCTTTTTCTATTCTTTTTTATTTTTTTAATCTATTATAAACAATTTTTTTTGACATCAAATACAAATATAAAACTAGTTTGTAGCTTCCTATATAGAATAAAAAAAGAAGAAATAAACTAGTGTAAAACCACTAGCTTCGTTGTTTCTCTTAGAATCCAAAAGTAATAGCAGGGGTGTTAAGGAAATTATTATGTAAACAAAGCAAGTAGTTATTTTTCCATATTACCTACTTAACAAAATGTAGTTACATTCATGTTCTTGGGCTATTCTATATATTATTTATTTTTATTATTTAATTATAATTTTGTGGATACTAAATGGATATAAAATACATTTATACCTACATGGATCCAATTAATAATATATCTTAATTTAATCAAATTTGCAATACTGTGTTATAGATGAAATTCTTACATAAACCAAAATATTAGTGGCAATTATTATTTAATTGTCTTCAATAATATGTTTAAATATTATTGTAATGTATAAATCAATTAATATACATCTTTATATCTTACAATGATTTATAAAAATATAGAATTAATGTTTCAATATTTTCTAATAACTAGGAATTATCATTAATTATAATCATTAGATACCTATATACCATCAAACATGTTTAAATGTTTATTTAAATGCAATACATAAATTTAACTTTTATATGATAAACTTATAAATTATAATTTATTACTATAGGTACTATAAATGCAAAGAATCGTCAAAGTACCTATGTCGAGGCTCGATCAAAATTGTAAAAAGAAATAATGTTCAGGTTATTTGAATTTAATCAACACTAATGAAGCCGCTTTAAAAACATTGAAGATGATTATGGTAATTCCTTTACTTCCAGCTCAACGAATTGAAGAAGGATTTATTGAAGCAAAGCGTTATGCATCTATGCATAATGTAAATATGCTCAGGTTGTTCAATTACTATGAACGGTATGTAAACCTTAAGCTCTAATTGAGTGCAATGACTGCAATGATTAGTATTTGTAATACCTACTAAATATTTGTAAAAATCATTATTAAAATTAATTTTTAACAGATATTGGCTGCAAAACGTTGGTGTAGAAGTACTGTCTGTATACAAAAAAAAATTTAGGACTAATAATAATGTTGAATCGTTTCACAATAAACTACGACAAATGTTCCAGACTTCTCATCCAAATATTTGGGTATTTTTAGGTAAAATAAAACATTTTTTTACACTACATTTATAACCTAGTTTATTGTGTTGAAACAATTTTTTTTTTTTAAGGAAATATATGCAAACTTATTGAAAACTATTCAATAAAGCTTAACCAAACAGACAATGGTTTAGTCATTTTACATACAAAACGGGCAAAATATGTCGCCAACGATAAGCGGATTAAGTCTGCAAGTCATCAACTTCGGCAAGGATTAATAAGCGTAGGAACATTTTTAAAACGTTGTTCTTATAGTGTAGCTGGATATGAAGAAAGAATGCGAGCACTGGCAATAGGACAAATTTATAGTAATTTAGAGAAAGCAATATATCAATATAATATAAATTACATTTGTTTTATTTTAGATGAAGCTGTTGAAAATCAAGTACCTCAGTTGCTAGATATACCCAATGGAGAAGTATTGAACCATAATATGGATGGTAAATATAAAATGAATTTATGGTTTAAAACATGAAATGCATTTATTTATTTTCTTTCAGATGAAGTTGTTGAAAATCATGATGTCCATCATGAAAGAAGAAATATTTTTGGTAAGAATAAAGTTGTTTTATATATTTATTACTGTTCACTTAGAGTTGATTAACTGTTCTAAATGTACTTAGATGTCAGTGATGATGAGGTAGTAGACCTAGACCAGGAAACCGCAGCTGATATGAGTGGTAAGAACAACATTTATTATACGTTTCATATAATCAATTTATGTATGTGTAAGACAATGTTTATGGTTTAAAATATGAAATGCATTTATTTATTTTCTTTCAGATGAAGTTGTTGAAAATCATGATGTCCATCATGAAAGAAGAAATATTTTTGGTAAGAATAAAGTTGTTTTATATATTTATTACTGTTCACTTAGAGTTGATTAACTGTTCTAAATGTACTTAGATGTCAGTGATGATGAGGTAGTAGACCTAGACCAGGAAACCGCAGCTGATATGAGTGGTAAGAACATTTATTATAACTTAAACTATGTATTTTTTAATTTGAACTAAATTCTCTTAATTAGAAAATGAGGAAGATTATTATACCCCAGAAGACAGGGATCCTGATATGATCATGATGATGGAACGTGAGGCTAGGCAACGGCAACTAGATATCGATAACATTCCTTTTGTGCGAATTCCACCCGTTCTTCCTTCATTGGAAAATCAACAACAGCTGTGTGTAATATGTATTGTGGAAGAAAGAACACACGCCTTGATACCCTGTGGCCATACAATAATATGTGAAGATTGTCTAAATCGTTTGGAACCTAAGCGTTGTCCCCTTTGCACCAACAATTTCACTGGCTCTTTGAGGATATTTTCATAAAACCCTCTTTTTTTTACAATTTTGTTTTTAAGTATTTTTTTTTATTTTATAAATAGGTATTTTTTTTATTTTTATTTTTAGTATTATACTATATTGTTTTATAAAATATATAATAAAGTTATAAACCTATAAAGTTTTTGTTTTTTTTTTTTTTTAAATGTTAAAAAATAACAACTACCTAGGTAGGTACAATTACATACAATTAATAACACAAATAATTAAAAAATTAAAAAAAACCTAACCCAACTTAACCTTTTGTAATTTTTATAAAAAAAGAGAGTATAGCTATAATTTATATACAAAAACATTGAATCATAATCGTTATCTTGTAAGTATGTTTATCTGTATGGCTATATATGTCAAAAATAAAAGATGTTTAAAAATATTTTAGTTCTAAGCCCATTTGCTCATAAATCCAGTGTGGATTATTATTTAAAATAACATGATCATTGTATACAATTGTTTTCTTCATAATACACTTTACACATACCTTTAGTAGTTTAGTAATAACTGACAAATATTTTTAAAACATTATGACTATTCTTCTTTTTTTTATTTAACAATAGGTACTTCAATACTTTGATATGCATTTTTAAAATGTATTTTTAATAGGTAACTTAACTGCACTGCACCGGTGATAATTATACCTACGATTATTACATATTGTCCTATACATATAGTATATTGTATAATCCTACATATAGTTCTATAGCTAGTACCTACTTCAAAATATACATCCAGCCGTTCCAACTTTGTGTTGTTAGCTCAAATATATTATATATTAGAGACTAGAGTGAATTGACCTGTTATTTCATAGGTTTAAATATCCTATCGATTTACATTAATAAATAATGAGCTACATGTCTAGTGTCTACTAAGATAAATGCGAAAAAAAAGTTCAAAATAATTATTGTTTAAAATATTAAACCGACGTATACCACAAAGAATACGAATAATCACGTGATGCGTTTTTCAACTTTTTGCTACTCCAATTATGAGCGAAATAATTATCGTACGTACTTCGACCACAGAACCGGGTTGAGTTCTCGTACACCAAAAGACCAGAATCTCGAGTTTCGAAGTGATCAATCGAAAACTTAAAATCCAAAATACACGTAACTACATAATTTTCTAAGTACAAAAAACACACGAAAAATCATAACTCTCGAACCAAACGTTGGATGACCTCGACCTTGAACCCATCGATGCAGCATTAGGTCATCTATATCATCAGACTACAAAAACGGCTCATCGCGCATTCGCGCCCAAAAACTATGTGTCCGTGCCGAAAAACTCAAATTTTGAACTTTCGAAGCCCCATTTGGTATTTGAAACGAACGGTTTAATCTAGTATAATTGACAAGAATTCTGAAAAAGAAAATTTGAGCTCCAAAACTGTGAGAGACTTGACACTTTATTAACAAAGGTCTTTAAGACCATACTAACACTTTTTAAACAATTTGAACCAAATTAAAATCTAAGAAAATTATAACCTGCCAAATGGATTGCCACTCATGCCCCTTAAACAGAAATATGTGGTATTATGTAAGTCCAGAAATCTAGGGTCCAGGTTTGTATGGTCCAGATTTGTAAGGTCCAAAATTATACGGCCCAGATATGTACGTTCCTGATATGTATGGTGCAGGTTTGTACAGTCCATAACTCTACGGTCCAAAATTATACGGTCCAGATATGTACAATCCGGGTTTTTACAGTCCAGATTTATAAATTCCAGGTTTATACATGGACCCGTAAAAAAGAATCATTAAGTTTTCTCCAACTATCAACATATTCATAAGGGAAGACTCCTTTTCGTGTAACTAAATCTAACACTTCAATAGAAAATATTTTAATAGTTTCTCTAAACCTCAACTTATCTTCGGATAAATTTTTTGCTAGTTTACTTAATCTTTCAGTCATAAAACGGTATGTATCAACAAACTTTATGTTAAATTTTGGTGCGATTTCTTTCTTTCTTTCTCAGATGAATTAGGTATAACATGAATATCTTTATCGTTACATCCAAGTTCTCGAATTATAAAGTGACTGTCATATGCCAGATTATGAAAGAAGATTGGTACAAATGATGGATAAGTTAGCTGAAAATTACATTTTACACAAATACATCGTCTGTAATTTCCAGTTATATGACAGTGATCACGAACTTTTAACAAATTATTATCTTTAAAAGTTAATAAACATTTTTCACAAACCTTAGCTTTTTGAAAATTTTTTTCTTCTTTTAAAGTCAATTTGTTAATTGGTAAATTAGTTTTATAAATATCATTAATTTTATTTCCTATAATTATCATACTATTCATAATTTTTTTTGCAGCATTTTTACCTCTGTATATTACTACTTTTCTAGGAATTTCAAACTTTTTTATTAATTTTTTCGAAATAATATTATAGTCAACTTTTACATAAAACCCTTAACTCATAAGTTTATGTAAATGACGTGTAATATGAGTAATTTTTTTTTACCATTTTGAAAGAATTTATCAGGTTGTTTAGGGTTTAAAATACATTCGAAGTCAGCGTATATAACAATTGGGATTCATTGAGTATTTTTATAGTTTTTGAAATATATGAAATCGTCATCTCCTTTTTCAAACATTATAGGTCTTCCTAATTTATTTTTAATACACATTTTTTTATGTCTAATTAATCCTGTTTCACCCCAAAGTTTGCTTTTACACGGTTTATTTCCAAAACTTGTAAAACATCTCTTACGTATAATCAATTTTGAAGAATTTTTAGTTCTTTGGCTTCTAATAAACCTCGAGAAGTTGTTAATATAACAATAATGAGCTGTATTATTATTACCAAATAGAAAAAGATCAAAATGATTTTTTTTTCAATATTGGTTATACACTTATACGTAATGGGTAAATTACATTATTATCATCTAAGCTGTAAAAATTTATTGATACATTGTTTATTTTTTCAAATTTTTTTAACTGAGTTATAAGTGTTGGAAAATTGATGCATTTTTTTTCTAACATACCAAAATATTTTTTGTTAAACCGAGATTTATTCAAACGATTATCGTACTTACTTAGTATTGAATACTTGAAACATTCGTTATCGTTATTTTTTACATTAATAGCTGTTTTTTTTTTTTTTAATATGACTAGGTAAATCTAAATATGTTTTTCCTCCTTTAAGAGGATTAACTGTATTAATTCGTAATTGTATACAATCTACCTATAGATTTCAGTGACCAGCCTGATTTTTTTGATATAAACTGTTCTTTCTCAGATAATAGTTTGTTAAACATTTTGTTTAATAAGCTATTAAAATTGGATGATTTGCATGAACAGCAACGATGGTGCGATTCATTCTCAACGCTGGAACTTTGCCATCTACGCACATAGACCAAACGTACGTATCATACAATCACTTCTGTGGAACATAACTCACAGCTGACACGTTCAATTATACATTGTTGTGGTACGTGTTAACCTTGAATTTTTTACGAATATACTTTGTTACATTAAATTTCATTATATTATTTAATGTATATTATTATATGATAAATATAGCAAAGTTTTAGAATAGTTTTAGTCTAGATTCAAAGATTCTAATTGTTTGTGCAGTGAATTTTAAGAATTGCGTATCCTTAATTCAGATTTAAATAATGCATATTGTGATTTTTCATAGTTAAGTTTAAGTTGTTTTTTTTTTCATCTTTTAATTTTTTAATTATTTGGTTTATTATTCTTATTTTTTCTTTGTGTATCTTTTCTTCTTGGTCTGCATCGGTAAAATTTGTTTCACGTCGTTCATACATTTCTTCAATTTGTAGTTTGATGAACGTAGATGATTCAATTTTATTATTTTTATTTTTGAAACTGTAAATGGTAATATTTTATTCAATAATTAATATACAGTAGAAGCCTATTATTAGAAACACGGATTATTGATACAATCGGATTATTTAAACAGTACATCGGTTATTTGAATCAATTAGACGAAGGTTAGTTGACATATACACCGGTTATTCAGTTATCGGTTATCAGAACCGTGCGGATGAAATAGGTTTTGAGCAGCATTATTCTTATGAAAATATGGTTATGGAGTAACCACATTTTACATGAATACAATCATACATAAATACATACATTTTTTTTCATAGTATAAATCTAACAAATCGCGTATTAGAAACAATCGGTTAATTGACACATTTCACTTTGGTCCCAAAGTGTTTCTTTCTAATATTTATTTTTATTTATTTCTAATAAGCGGCTTCTACTGTACTTATGTAATTCAACGATAAATCGTCATTGAACGTGATCGGATTTGGTTTATACGAACGCTTTGTCGAACGATAATAATGGTAAACGATACGATATTATTTTCTTCCTTTATATGTTATTCGTGATTCCAATGGACTATAGGTAGCGCTAGCTTCTTATCACGAATCACGATTGATAATGAAATGTAGGCTGATGTAAAAATAATTAATACGACTATAGTTCAAAATATGCAAACATAAAATTTCGTATTTAAACTCATGGTTATCTGATTTATTTACATAAATTCATACACCTATTTTGTCTTTTTTTTTAAATATTTAAAAATGTTTACTTCTATAATTGAACTTATTGATATTTTAAACTACATTGGTGATAGTAAAAGGCCATTAGTTGAAGGGACACAAATATTGCAATGCAATCATATAATAGATTTTGGTATTAAAGAAGAAAATACAAATGAAGTGGTTTATATAGCATTGTGCTTACAAACATCCAATTTAAATGGCCATCCTCATGAAGTAAATATTTCAAAATTGTGTGAAGATGGTAATACAGTCATAACTGGTTCGTGTACTTGCAAAGCTGGCACTGGAAAATGTAAGCATGTTGTGGGATTTTTGCTCAAGCTCCAAAAGTTAGTACTGGATTTTATTATATAATATATATGGTACCTATTATACATACAATAAAGAATGTTATTGTAATATTATTTTCTTTCAGAACTTCAGAAGAGGAGATACAACATTTAAGCTGCACTGATCTTCGTCAACAATGGGGCAAATTAAAGAATACTGGTATTGATTTGTATAAACCAATACCAGTAAAAGAATTTTGTCACGTTGACTGCACTACTGCTGTTTATAAACAAGTCTTCCCAGAATCACTGCCTCCAGATCTTCAGGAAGAAGTTTTTAAATCATTGTTACAAGGTACCTAAATAATTCAATTTTGTACACATTTTTTAACTGTATTTAATTCAATTGTAATTTTTTTTTTTTAAATTCAGCAGGGTTTTACAAAAAGGGTCTACTTAAATTATAATTAAATAATTTAAGTTTACCCAGATTTATTGGTATACCAAACACAGCAGACATTTAGAATAAATTAAGTTTGTACACTAAATCAATAGAGCACTTAAAATATACAAGAAACACAACAATAACAAGAAAACCTTTATCTGACATTATAGAGTCCCCTACTTCACACTTTTCAAAAATACCACTTGTTTCAAATATGTGTTTATCAGAAGCTTTACCACCAAATACATCACTCAAAAAAGTAATTAATCCATCAGGAGATATACCTACCATGAATTTAATAGTGTGACGGCCTTTATAAAATGAATATGTTCTAATGCGACAAGCTAGACATTTTGGTGTTTCAACAGCAGTTTCAGTCCCATCTACTATAACTCTTGTAGACAAGAAATTAATAAAACACTTGGGAATGTTTTTTTCTATAGTAGTTTTTGAAGGCCAGATAATTAGAGATTTCATAATTAAATATAATAGGTAAATCAATTGTGTTATAAAAATAATTTTTACATGTACTTTTAGAAATACTAAACAACACACATAGACATTTATATGATATATTTAGTTTTAGCTTGATCAATGTTAATAATATCTGATGGTAAATATCCAAAGTAAATTGAGTATTATAATGAAGTCTATTAACTATTAGCTCCCCTACCTCAACTATTTTTTGAAATTTTACTAAAGTGGGAACTCCTGTAAAAGCTAATATATCAGAATCATTTCTTATGAGATCCATAATGGTACTTCTGAAACCAGGTGGCCGGTACAAACCATCAACCTGAATACATTTATCAAAATGTAATGTTATATTTTCTTTATCAAGTATTTGAACACTGTTTATATCTTGTAATTCAGTAGCAAGTTCTTCAATGTCAGATATTTGCCCTGTGTCAATAGTTGGAGATGTATTATCCAAACTGAAATCCATACAATATATTTATTGAAATTTTATATGTATAATCTATATAAGTTAAGACTTAGGATAGGATACTTTAGTATGTAAATAAATAATATTAGGTTTTAAAATAATTTATTTTGTATTGCATTTGACAAACCAAATTTAAATAATTAATGATTTTTTTTTTTGGCTCTGCATTAAAATTATTTAATAATAAATAATATAAATTACAAACCTAATATTTGATGTACCAAACAAATCTTGTCCAACAGTTGATCTCTTTTTTGCTCGTTCAGCTCTTTTGTGCATTTTTTGTTTTGTAGGGGTATTTATGATTTTATCATGTTTTCTTTTTGGAAGATTTATAGAAGGAACTACATTTCCTTTGAGACGGCGTGAAATCAGTTGTGATGGTTCTAAGTTGTTGTAAAATAATTGAAATATTATTTAATAAAAATACTTAGGTAAAAATCAGAAGTGTTGAACTGATTAATATTACTTTTTTGACTAAGAACAAAACCTGTGTCTTGGAAATGAAATGAGCAAACAACAGCATTTCTAGGAGTTTTTTTTCCCATTTTTAAAGCAATCTCCCACTGACGTTTTCTGGGCATGTGACTGGGAAATGTGTGGAAACTCATGCTATTATCACCAGGTCTTAAATATAAAAGACTTAGCATTATGTATTGAGTTTTTATTTTTCCTATAAAAACATAAAACTTACATGTATTTGTTACTGCACTGAGGAACACAGCAGTACCTTTTTGAGTGGTAAGTATTTGCATTTGTTTTATTAAAATAACTATGCTCAGATGCTGACATTTTATATTATATTTTAATTATTATAATAAAAAGTTAGTAAATATCAAATAAAATAATAAATATATATTAATAGGTATATTTAAATTATTAAATTTAATATATTATTGGCCATATTATATAAATTTTGTATTAAAAATAGTATTATGATAATATTATAGATTACCATAAACCTACATTTCATTAGTTCTTATCAATATCACTAGAGTTCAGCTACTTCGATTGGAATAGTCAATATTCAACTCATATTATGTGATAAATTTTTACAACGCAGTTAAAATATTAATAAAGAATGTTGAACGCAAACATAGATACAAGTACTTACATAGTATTTTTTCAAACTTATGTGATTAAATGTATAATCACGTTCAACATTAATTGTATCTTTCACATTATAAATTTCAATGTTAATAATATAATCATATGAATTCATGGTTTTCATAAACATAATAAGTTTTAATAGTTGTCATTTCATTTTTTTTTTACGAAATATAATACATTATTTGAAATTTATACAACATTTTGTAGGTAATAATTAAAATATAATATCTTATAAGAATTATATTAATAATGTTCGTATATATAAAGCGTATAATTATAATAATAATAATAACCTTAAAAGCGTTTAAATATAATAGGGTTAGATAAATATGGTTTCGATTAAGAAAAAAAAAAAATAATAATAATAATAAATGTTATTTTAAACTGTGTATAATTGTTTATCGTTAAACGAATAGTAGTGATTTTAATATTTACTATTATTATTCGACAGCGTTTTTACAATAAACTAAATAACAATATAATTATTAATTAATGTTTTAAAATGTATACATCTTAGAAAAATTGTTTTATCGTTAGTTAAAATTTTAATGATGAGATATATTTCTCATCATATCTAAAACAAAAAATGCTGAATATGTTACGGGTACAGGTACGACGTCAATACTATCAGGGAATGGGTTACTTTCTAAATAAACTCCTTTTGTTAAAAACCGTTTACATAATATACATTGTGTTTAATAACAATAATCTTTAAACGCTTCTATATCTTTAAATCAAACAAACTGGTATATAGAATTGTAAGTTTGAAAACCGCCAGATATTTCACCTTGATAACATGAACTGCTACACCACTTTTGTGTTCCTACATTTTGTATACACAGTTCAACTAATGTATAATTTCGAAGTGGATCGGTTAAAATATTTAATACATGATCCTTTACCATAAATGGGTAATAATCTCCTACATATCTAAAGGTGATTTCTGGGTTAGTACGATAATATTCTAAACTCTAAAGATTCTAGAACATGTTGATTTTTCTATCCCGTGTATTGTTTGAAACGATTGAAGACATACTGTAATTTATATTTTAAAAACAATTTTTAATTTAATATTGTACACGTACACAATAATAATGTGCATGTATTCGTTTGAATCATTCTATATGTAACGTACACCTATCTGCCTATATATGTATATATTTTTTTTTTTTTATAAAAATAATATATACTTACATTGATATTTTGTGTAGTGTTGAAATATTTGGAAAAAAAAATGAACTTTTTCCGTGTGTGTTTGTGTTGAGCGCCGTGATGTGGTATGATATATTATAAGTTTGTGAGACAGTTGTTCAATGTTTACGATAAAACTGTTGATGTTTTTATATAAGTAAAAAAATTAAATTAGATTTATAACTATTTTATATTTTATGTTTAATGATATATACTTACAATGTTCTTTGAGAAGTTGAAATATTAAAAAAAATGTCCGTGTGTCGTCTATGTGCTGAGCAGTGTGAGGTGAATGATATGATACGACATATTTACTCTCGGTACTTTTCGAAATAATAATTATAATTTAAGTTTGATTTAGAGTGGTGTGATCTCATTATAATAATTGGCATATTTATAAAAATACTAGCTGTCCCACCCGGCGTTGCTCGGGCAAAAGTCACCTCAGGTGAAAATCGAGATTTTTTTTATATTATATTAATAATAATAATAGCTGACCCGGCAATGCTTTGCTGTTGCTAGATTTCAGTACATTTATATGTTTAGGAATATGTGAAAAGTTTGATATGAATTATACCAGATATATTTAATTTGATTAATTTGTTTAGTATAATGTTATATATACATGTGGAATATATTTGTTTCGTTATGGTGTATGATTTTTATTTTTTTTGTTAATCATAACAATTTGTCTTAAGCATTAAATATTTCTGGATACACCACGTTAAGTGTCTCGCCTTCTGGGGCCATCACAAATAGATTTGGTTTGCATGTGACTAGTGACAGAGCTACGTACAATTGACCATGGGAAAAACATTGGACGGTTAAGTCTAAACCTGCAACGTTTAATGTTTGACCTTGTGCCTTATTAATAGTCATTGGAAAGCTTAATTTCATGGAAAATTGGAGCCGTTTGAACTGGAATGGCAAATTGGTTGGTATCATTGGTATTCTAGGAACTAAGACCATTTCCCCAGCTCCACAGCCAGTAAGGATTATACACTCAAGCTGACAGTTTTTTAAAGACATAATTTGTAATCTTGTACCGTTGCATAATTTTGGTGGAATTAAGTTACGAAGTAAAATTATGGTTGAACCTACTTTTAGAATTAATTTGTGTGGTGGGGTCCCTGAAGGAGATAAAGAATTTAAAAATTCAGTTGGATAATGTATCGCCTCCTCTGCATCTAAAACAGTGTCAATGGAATAGTAAACTTTTGTTGGTGCGTTGAATTTTAACAGTATCATGTCATTTATTTTATTGACTTGATCGTTAGTTGGTGACAATATTGCTCTTTCTTGAAACCAACTTGACGTTTTAGTCGAAATATTAGGTAAATCTGGGTAAACATTTTCAATTAGGTCCAGCAAATTAGACATCAAAAAAAAAAAAAAAAAAAAAGCGGTAAGTGGGTACCGTTCTGCTGTACATTAGGGGGTGGGGTGGACCTAGGACTAGGGTAGGTTAAATTTGAATGCAATGATAGGTATCATTGTATACGAAAAACGATTCTGAACGAAGATGATTTGTCAGCCTAGGATATAATTTCCAGTTGTTGGTGAAAAAGGTGGTTTGTGTTTTAATGGCCTGAATACACCAAAATTTAAGTTCTTTTATAATTATTGTAAGCTAAACTTATGAAAAATCTTGTATTAAATTTTCAACTCTTAGCTACCTATACAAACATTTTTATGAAATATACCTACAAAATAATTTGTAAATATTCCTAATTTTGACGAATTTTCGTCAAAATTTGAACTTCAAATGCTAATAAAAAAAAGTTGTGCCTATGTATTCTTATAATTTTTTAATCACTATAAGAATAACTTATGAGGAACTTTGTATTACATTTTCAAGTATTTTGATAGGGCCAAAAAAATTTTATCGACACTTCAAAAATATTTTTTTAGAAAAATTGAAAATTTCAGTTGTCTATAAATAGCTCAAAAAAATTCAAAATATTTTAAAAATTTAATCACGTAAAGAAAACGCGAACCTTAATAACTGGTAAAATTTTCAAGTATCTACAACTTAAACTTTTTGAATAAAAACAAATATTTAAAATCGTTTGGGATAAATCGTTGTCGTTACTTTATTTCGTAAAAATTTAAAATTCAAACGCACATAAAATTTTTCCTATAATGATGTTATTAGTTTTCTCTATAGCTATTTGAAGGAAAACTTATGGAAAACTTAGTGTTATAATTTTAATCCTTAGTTATGAACACAAAAAATTTTATGATTTTTCAACTTCAAAATTACTTGCAAATTTTCGCGTTTTCGACAGATTTCGTAAAAATTTGAACTATAAACTCTTATAAAAAAAAATTGTGACTAACGATTTTTAATTTTTTTTAGCTACAATAAAAACAACTCATAAGGAATCTTGTATTAAATTTTCAAAACTTTTTGGTCATCCAAAAATTTTTTATCGACACTTTAAAAAAAATTTCTCAAAAAAATCGAAAATTTCAGTGGTCTATAAATAACTCAAAAAAAGTCAAAATTTTTTGAAAACTTAACTATATACAGATACTACTGACATTAACATTCGGTGAAAATTTCAAGTATTTTCAGTGATAAGTTTTTGAATTACAACCATAAAAAAAAATCGATTTGGTCGAAAACTGGTTTTGCGTAAAAATTGCCGTTTTTCCGTCATTTTTTTTTTGTTTTTCTCGATTTTTTTGAAAACTGTTGGAAAATGTGAACTTTTTACCTCTATAATGCACCACGGATATTCACTTTTACATCGGAAACCACCCCCATAGTTTGAAATTGGAGCATTATTTCGACTAGTTATGCTGTACACAGACACACAAAAAAAAAAATACACATCATTGTAAAATCAATACATTCATCACTTCGTTCAGAATCTAAAACAAAGCTCAGACAGATCAATTTTACTATTTCTAGTCAGTGACTGACCATTGCCAACACGGAGTAAAGCATCAGCAAAAGTTTTATTTCCTTGGTCAGATGATAATATTCTCATATTAGTTTTCAGTTTCAATTTAGTTATGTCTGGCCAAATGTAAGATCTTTTTAATGATGCATTGACTTCATCAGCTCTTGTTCCTCTTACTACAACTGGCAAGATTTGACGAAAATCTCCAAAAAATAAGACTGTACAGCCACCCATTAATGTATTTTTATTACGTAAGTCCCGCAAGGTTCTATCCAATGCCTCAACCGAACTTTTGTGGGACATAGATGCTTCGTCCCAAACAATGAACACACAATCCCGCATCAATTGAGTAGTGTTGCTTTGTTTGGATATATTACAGACACTTGATGTGTCATCGTAGGACATTTTAAGTGGGATCTTGAAAGTGGAATGCGCAGTTCGACCACCTTCTAAAAGCGTAGCTGCAATTCCAGATGAAGCCACAGCAAGGTTAGGTTTTTCTGTCTGTTCTTATTTTGGCGAGCAATAAATTAATTAAAAATGTTTATCCTGCACCTCCAGGGGCATCAAGAAAAAATGTTTTGCCTTCGTAATTATTAATAGATGTTATTACTGCGTCATAAACCGTTTTCTAATCAGAGTTTAAACGTCTCTCATTTTGAACGACCTGTAATAGACGGAAACTATCGTAGGACGTCTCTCGCAAGTATTCAGTATTGGTATTCAGATCTATATTGTTCGATAGAATTAATCCAAAATCAGTGATATTTTTGCCAGAAACTGATTGCACCACTTTATTCAACTCAAGTAAAGCTTCATTAAAAATATTTTCATCGTAATTTATATCATCTGATGGACATTCTTGTTGTTTTCGAAACAATATGTCTTCAGCCATACTTACACGATGATTTTGCCAGCCCCTAACCTATTTGGCAAAACACTATCAAAATGGCAAATAAATATCTTATAGACGGTGAAGTACAACATACAGTAGCTTCAGATAATGTGTTTTCCCATTGGAAATCATCTTCTAACAAACCCATTGCTTTGCATGCTTCTTGAAATGTATCGTACGTCACTCCTTGCACAGTTCGTAGACTTGCAAAAGAAATTGGACCTTTGATCACATGGAGCAAAATTCTTAAGTAAAAACATTCACTGTTATTCGGATGAACTACAGGGTGGCACCGTTTTCGGCCAAAATGCACCTTTCCCTTTTCGGCCATTCTGAAATGACCGTTTTCGGCCAGTACACTATTTTGGTCACCAATGAAATATTCTTTTCGCATTTTATTTTTGTTAAACTACCAAAACACTACTTTTTTTAATGGAATGTATAAAATAATAATATATATATATAAAAAAAAAAATTATTTAATTATTTTGCATGTCTAAGTACTTTATTATATATGCGGCAGCAGACACAATGATACATATATGTACACGGATAGAAACACACTGAAATATAAGTGAACAATTAATATCAATCGACTAGATATCGTCGAGAATAAGATATAATACAATATAATATAGATAAAAGTAATAATAATAATAATAATGACATCAATAATTATTATATACTCGTCAACATTGCCAATTATTAATTTACAATTTATATATTGAATTAAGTAAAAAAAAATTTAAAAATAAATGTTATAATATTATTATTAATTTACACTATAAATCTAAAATTACTGGGATATTTGAATTTTTTTATAATAAAATTTTAACTCATACTTTTATTAATTTATCATGTTCATGGATAGAAACACACTGAAATATAATTGAACAATGATATTGATCGACCAGATATCGACAAGAATAAGATACCTATAATACAATATAATAAAGATAAAAGTAATAATAATGACGTCAATAATTATTATATACGGCGAGTACGCATCAACAATTGTCAATAATTAATTTTTAATTTATAATACATTGAATTAAGTTAAAAAGTATAAAAAATAAAAGTTATATTATATTATCAATTTACACAATAAATATAAAATTATATGGATTTTTGATTTTTTTTATAATTATAACATATACGTTTAATAAATTCTATCCGTGTTATTTCTCCTCTCTCATATTTCGTAATATTGATTTGGTTTTTATCTTGACGACTCCGAACTTTTCCATCTTTTGGGAATTTTGGAATATCCACACTTCGTATTTTTACATATGTTTCAGTTTGAATTTCGTGTATTATATTTAGCCAATACATAATGGGAGGGGAGTCTTTATAAAAACACTGGTTAAAATATGAATGAAAAGACTCGCATGCATTTGTCGTTCTAGTCAATTCAGAAGAGCTTGATGCCCAATTAGTAGGAGGAAATATGCTTTCTTCACTAATATAGGTGTCTGTTAAATAATCACAGTATGATTTTAATCTATCATCATCAGGACATATTGCCATTAAATCTTCGACAAAACAGTCTTCTACATCTCCTGGATTCAAAAATAACAGTCCAAACGTATATTTTATAAAATTTCCGATTTCTGAAAAATCGTTTTTTTTTCATTAACCAATCCTAAGCTTTGGACTTGACGAAACCAAGATTGGGTTAGATGAAATCTACAGCCAATAATTTTCGAGTCTGGCCATATTTCTACAATAGCTTTATGTATTGATATTTCAAAATCAATTGTCACAAATTTTGGAGAAAATAATAAATTACATTTATTAAAAATACAACGAAGCGTAAATAAGTATGTTTCAAATGACTTGTCTGGCAGTAAACAAAGAATAAGAGGAATATAATGGCCATTTTTCCATCCATGGATAGTGAACATTTGTAAGAAAAATCGTGGACAATATTTAAAAGTTCCATCCATATAAATGGTATCCACTTTGTTCAGGGCCGGCGTTACGTAAAATTTGTGAGGGGTCGTGGCCAATGAAATTGACGACTTCATCAATTATTCATGAATAAATATATTGTTTCTACAAAACTAAATTCTATGCTATATACAATATTTATTTTAAGTGAGTATACAAATAAATACAAAAACTATTGTTTACATGAAAATAATTATTATTTTGTAAAAAAAAAATTACAAAAAATTATAATATAATATAAAAGTATAAAACATTATTAGAATGAACATTCAACATACTAAAAAATAGAAATTCTAATAAATATCAAACAGAAATTCTTCTTTCTTTTAATGAAGCCCATATTTTAATCATACTTGTTAAATCAATATTATCTAAAACATCTTTCTCAGAATCAAGTATGATCAAATCATTTAACCTTGAACTACTCATAGTTGTTCTCAAATGATTTTTGATTATTTTTAGCTTACTGAAACAACGTTCATTCGAAGCTGTGGTGACTGGTGATGTTAATGCCAAACGACAAAGTGCATTAGCCATAGGAATTATGGTCTTTAATTTATTGGCTACATCCATAACATTAGCTAAAGATTTAACATTTTCAGTTTGTAACCTTAATATACTTATCTCACATAATGCGCTGTTGAAATCTGTTACATTAGACATGTCACTGTTTCTTGGAAATAAGGAAAATGCTTTTTCTACATCTTCTACTGTTATATTTGAACTTATAGGTACTGATAATAATTTAAAAAGTGGTTGAATACAAACCAGACAAGATTTCAAATTTTCTGATGATAAATTTATTAGTGTATCCAAAACTTAAAGAAATTCTTTTCTATAAAAGTCTTCATAAGTTAAGTGTACATGTGATTGTGGATTTGAGTCAATTTTTCTTGGTTTTGATCTTTTTCTATGATGTTGATTAAAATCGCCAATAAAATCAATATCTAGTTTTAGAAAAAATGATTTGGCACTGGCTATAAGTTCATTAATCAGTATTTCATTGTTTCTAGTTTCTGTAAGTGATTTAATTGAACTATCAATTAATATTAGTGCATCAACTATATTAAGATCTTTAGTCTCCAACATTTCAGTCAATATTTTCATTTGGTACATTATATGGTTCATGAAGTACAAATAAATGATAAAGTCAATTGATAAACATTTCTTCTCAAGGCCTAATGCTTGTACTCTAGTTTTTTTATCGATACTTGAATTTATAGATATTTCATGTAGAACTGAAACAATTCCTTCAAACGACAGCCAAACCACCCGTACAGATTCTGCCCTTGCAGTCCATCTAGTCTTAGACAAATTACGAAGCTTTAAAGATCCTTCAATTTCTGAAAGTGTTTTTTCTAAACTACAACTTCGTTTAGTACTTGAAGAGAAAAATACATATAAACTTTCTAAAGAAGTAAATAGCTCACAAACTATAATACTTGATTCACAACTATGCTCTACAAATGTATTTAATCTATGGGCCCGACAAGGGATATAATGTATATGATAACCAACTAGTTCAGATAACATAGCTTGAGCTCCTTGAAATTTTCCAGACATACTGCTTGCATAGTCGTATGACTGAAATACAATACGTTCTAAATCAAGATAGTTTTTAGTTAACACATCACTGATATTTTGTGCTGTACCTTTTCCAGTTTTATCAGTTACTTCCACTAATTCAATTAATCGTTCCAATACTTTTCCTGACGAATCTACATAACGGACACAAACCGACATCTGGTCACGATTAGACATATCTGGGGTAGTATCAGCCATAATTGAATACATGTTTGCATCGTTTACTTCTTTAACTATTTGTTTTTTTGTTTCTAATGCAAGTAATTTAATAAACTCATTTTGAGAGTCATGACTCATATAACTAATGTGATAGGGTCGAAATTTAACTTCTTCTATCCAAGTCTTCATAACTGGACAGTGACGTGATAAAAGTAAAATAATTTGGTTAAAGTTCCCATTTTTCTCATCTCCATCTACTCTGAACGGCAATCCTTGACGTGCTAAAGTACGAGATACATCAAATAAAATTTTAATTACATCTTTATGAAATTCTTTTTGCTGAATAAAGTTTATGGCTGTTTTTCTATGTTCCTTATTGAGAAGTCCATCGATATGATTAGAATGTAATATGAAATTGCTGTAATCGTTCAATGCGAATTGGTGAGATTTTGATGTAAAATGTAGTTCTAATTTTCCTTTTCTATTTTTACCTTTAGATTTCATCTTATGCCAGGTTCTAACTCCTTCTTTTGTCCAAGATGTTTCTGCACATGAACGATTGGGAAATAATCCACATATAAAACAGTTAACTGCATCACTATGTACACTGTACTCTAAATATGGATATTCTGTGAACCAATTTGAATTAAACTGCCGTTGTCTTCCTTGGGGAATATTTATGTTGATAGGATATCTTTGTAATTTTGGTTGAAATGGCCCTAAGCTAAATAAATAATTTCGTTGAGAAGACGACTGAACTTTTTCTCTTTTTCCAGGATCATGATCCAAGAGTTTATCAATTACATTATTTTCATTATTTTGATCCAATGATAATTCTGATGTCAGTACAGATGTAGCCATATTTATAAATTCATTAGATTTTTCCTTGATAGAAGATATCATACTGATACTTTCATACTATTACATATATAATCATATTAGTATTTAGAGAGTTATTTCATTTGATACAATACTATAGATAGATATTGCATTCAAGTAACAACAAGTAATGCTTCAGAGAATTGTCCAACACAATCTACCCATGTATAATCAGTACTAGGTATAAGTGACATATCTTGTTCACCAATTTCCACAGTGCTTTGATTATTTTCTAATTGTTCACTACTGTTTTCAATTTTACTCTCTGCATTTTCAAACTACAAAAATAAATAAATAAATAAATAAAGATATAAATTAAAATAACTTAATTATTAAAGAAAATGGAGAATGGGAATGCTAAGTAAACATATAGTTTATAATACTATCAATAGTAAACAAACAAAAAAAAATTAAACATTAAACATAAAAACAAATACCTAATATTAATTAAATATATTTAATGTTATTTGACTTGTGTTTTACACTATATAAGTTATGGTTCAATGATATTATAAATACTCTTTTATTATATTAAAATAATTGGAATAATTTACCTTCAAATCTAAAGCATTTACAGATGCAATGACCAAGTCATTGTTCAGCTCTATAACATCTGAGGATACCATTAATGATTCTAATGTGATGGACTGGTCAGGATGCTATAAAATAAATTATAAGTAATTCCAAAATAACACTTTTTATAAAGTAATTTATCTTTACATCAATAGTATTTGTAGACACAATGTCTAAGTCGTTTTGTTCTTCAACATCTGGGGATACTGTCGATGAATTTGCCTGATTGGAATGCTATAAAATAAAGCATGCAAATTTAGAAATAAAAAACTGTGAAAACAATGCTTAAACATACTTATTATTAAATAGTCTAAATGTCAAGTATTTAGTTTCAATACATTTTATTAGAAGGTTTATTAAAAATATGCCTATATTTTACAATATAATGTCTCAATACTTACGCCTTGGAAAATGGAAAGTTAAAATTTTAAATTTGTAATATAATACAACTGCTTAATTAAATTTAATGTTATACATAGGATATTAAATTTATTATTTATGTAACTATATGTAATAAAATACCTAATAATAATTAATGGTATTAAAAACTTAAAATGATCAATTGGTAGGTAGTACCTATAACCTATGAGCAGTTTGAATTTTACAAATATTTTGTATTTTATAAGTTAAACATATTTTGTTTAAAATAATTAAATAATAAATACTTGACATTTTAGTTACTACTTACTATATATTAATATGGGTATAAACCTATAATACTGGACATGGTTTTTTTTTAGTAAATCAAAGCTTTTTTATTCTATAATATAAATTATATAAAATACCTAGGTACCATTATAATGTAATAATAGGTATACAATTAATATGCCTTCAAAAATTAAATTAATAATAAAGGTACTTACCTATTTAACCTATTATGGTTATGTTTTTTAATTTTTTAAATATTTAATTGATATGATTACGTAATTGAGTTTTTCGTTGATAATTCAATTGGGCCGCAATAAAAGGGTTATTTGCAATACCAAGACTAATGTCTTTTACTTTGACATGATCACCACCATGGATTTTTATTTCGTGTTTAACGATAGTCGTGGTCAAACGAACGTCCGCATGATAAACATTCCAATTTAGTGCATTTACGTTTTCTTTTATTATTGTCACACATATTTAAAAAGGAAGAAATTAAAAAGGTAAATGATAACAAATTTACAACCACGATAGAGTAAGTACATCAAGTCGACGACGACCGCTGTGTAAAGTAGAGACTGTGACTGTGTGTCTGTAATTACCAGAATAATAGCAAATAATCATGATGGAAATATTTATCATTCTATCATGATTAATATTATAAATTATAATAGTAGGTATTACTAATAATAACTATTACATGTTGCTCAAAAATATCAATATTGGGTATGTCTATTTTTATCGTCAGTAGTGTGATATTACGATAACGGTGACCGTACACCAACAGCCATTCCGCGACCGTTTGCTATCCGGCGTTATGGGAAATACGTGTATTTAGTCCGTATGCCCGTATACTGTATAGGAAACAACAATTAATGCTCAGTACGTACAAAATTCACGATGTGTAAGTGGTGGCCAGGGTCGGGGACACAAAATTACATAGAGCTTAAAATTAGAAAATATTTTTCCACTGTAAACAGTATTTTTTTTTTAAATTATAAAATTTAAAATTTGCATTTAATCATATATATTTTTTTTGTATTCGAGAATGTGCCGACTGAAAAATGTGGTTTAATGAGTGAGGGGTCGTCACGACCCCTTAAACCCCCCCTACATCCGGCCCTGACTTTGTTTATGAATGTTAAATTTGTTTGACATGAAAATATAATTATATGTTTTTTCGAATCGTTTAATATTAAAAATGACTCACCGCTCATAGTTTTTACGTCTAAATTTTCTAAAGCTTCGTGTACTTCTTGAATAGAGGTAGGATTTACAGGGAGCGTTTTCCGACGATGTTCGTATAAATTTTTCCGTAAACACTATATCTGTTTCATTAAATTCTGCAGAACAATTTTTCTGTTGAATTTCTTTAAAAATAATTTTTTTTGGACGAACAAATATGTCTTCTGTTGCCTTCCGTTTACAACTTGTATTAATAATTTGACGATCAATAATTTTCGTTTCATATGGATTATGATTATGATTAATATTACTATCATTCTCATTTTTTAAAATCTCGTCATTTTCATTAGTGTATAATTTTACACTGCATGATCGAATCACACATTTCCACCGCGTTGTTCCATCTAATTTCGTATTTGCAAATGAAAATTTATAATTTTCAAACACTAACATACGTTTACCTCTATTACTTTCAATAAATTTTGCCATAATACACAAAATAATTAATTTAAGTAAACACGAGACTAATACGAACACGTTGCAAATTGCAGTACGCACAAACACTAAGCACTTAATCAAGTTGATCAATCAATAAAAGAAAATCGTTTATATAAATGTAATATTATAGAACAAAGATAACGATGAAAGATATTGTATACTCATCCTAGTTAGTAGCTGTTCCTTTTATCAACCGTTAGCCTATAGATATTGGATTCTCCATTAAATTTTTATTTAAAATAAAAATAAAATATCCCTATAATTGTATATATATTGTGTAAATTGATAATATAAGATAACTTTTATTTTTCATATTTTTCACTTAATTTATTATATAAATTGGTAGTATAATGTAACTTTTATTTTTCATATTTTTTACTTAATCTATTCTGTCAATTGGTAGTTTAACAGAAAAAAACGCGAAAAGAATATTTCATTGGTGACCAAAATAGTGTACTGGCCGAAAACGGTCATTTCAGAATGGCCGAAAAGTGAACTGGCTGAAAAGAGAAAGGTTCATTTTGGCCGAAAAGTGTCCCGCCCGAACTACATACACTCTGCCAAGGGTATCAGTTTTTTTTACCCCAGGATGATTTTCGACGGGGGTTCCTCGTTGTCGTCGTTGGAAATTTTTGATAGATTGGTTCCAAGTATAAAAATTTGGAACCTTGTCATATGTTATGGTTTTAGCAAATTCGTCTTTAGCACATAATTTGAAAAAAGCAGTCAATGTAGTATCACGTGGATTGTTCACAATGTCATTGACATTATGTTGTGTAAAAAAACCCTATGTATTCTATGATTCTATTTTAGAATATTGATCGACTAAATATTGGTTTAACAACATACCATATCTGAGTAACATATTACAATTGTTTTGTCTTTCCATAATGCGATAACAGTAATAATTCATACACGAAACGGTTTTTTGTAATGGAACTCCAGTATGAGGGTCAATTTGATGAATATCGATAGAATATCCATCTTCACCACGACATAACATTAGAGGATATTGCAGGCTGTCATAAGACCTGTGAATATCGGATATTTTTTTAAGATTATCGTCTCGGCTACACAGTACAATATCTCGTTTATTAAATTGTTGGCCAGATATCACTACGGCTACCTCGCTTGTAGATGGCGCATTATAACGTCCTCGATGTTCACCTGTTGGTACCCTGCTAGCGTGTATGACTATATTGTAATTGGGAACATTTGGTGGGACACTTTCAATGGCTGTTTTAAAAGATTGTATTTATATATTATGTGAGTGCAACATATCTTGTAATGACCTGATCAAAGAGCTGTCTAACAGTTTCCTAGAATCTACGTTACATCGAGTTGTCACTTGAGTTTCAGGATCGGTAATGAAGTAATCGTCAGATCTATTCGGTAGTAGACTGCCAGCCAAATTATATACCTGGCCTTGTACTTTAAAAGTTGGCATAAAGTTACCTTCAACTATTTTACGACTTTTAAATGATGTCATTTGAAAAGCATTATTATAGCGACGTATGTTACGCTTGAATTCTCCATGTTTAGGATGATCACCTGTAAGGAGAGAATTCAATGGTTCAGGAGGGGGACAAATCTCTACTAATTTAATTTTACCATTTGAACAACACATTCCTTTAGATTCATCTTTCCATTTTAGAGCTAAACAATATTGACAAACAATAGACATTGTACCTAATGTAACCATCGGATCATTTTTGTAATCAATAGTAAAATCGTAATTCATTGCAGAGTATTCTTTAATAAACCATGCATTAACATTTCTTAAATTTTTATTTCTTTCACGATTTTGTTAAAGTCTATTGTTTCGTTCAACAGAATTTTCATTGCTACGTACTAAGCGTACTCTTTTAGGATTTGCCGTACTACGTCCTATAGTAGACTTTCGGTTAGGCATTGTTTGATTGCCGAAAGGCTAACATTACAATAGGTGGAAAGGTAAAATAGGATGGTAATAATAATTAATAAATTTAAATAATAATAATAATAACAACGATGGTGTACGGCGAGCGATCACACGTAACACGCAGTGACTGCCTAGACGACTTGGTAAACGACTGACGACGTGTCTCGACTGTGCGCTCAAAGAACCAATTATTATTATCGTGTTGTGATTATCAACCGCGCGCACGAAAAGAGTCAATAGCATTCGATAACGCGTAATGTCACGCGCGCGGCGTGGAGATACCTGGGAAACTGCCAGTATGAGTATTTTGGTCTACTTTGGTTGCTCGAACAGGCATAAAATTCAAACGTACGGTAACTACAACTTCAAAAACCAACCGTGACAGTCCACTTCAAAAATAAAATTAATATATCGACCGAAAACGTCGTTTTAATCGTACGTAAAATTATTTCGCTTGGTGCGCCTGTTCAATATAACACTAATACGTCGAGAACGTGCTCCACTTCCACTGTAGACGTTTCAGAGATAACTAAAAAAAAAAAATGAAATACGGTCCTAAGTCCATACATACACACAGCAGTTCCCCACACCATACGCGTCGACAACAATAATTAATGTGTTATCTGTATACTGAAATAACTCCATATAACTGATATAAGTAAAAAGCGGAAAAACAATGCAAAAAATGTTTGTCCGATACCGAGGTTCGAACTCGAGATACTGTGTTTGAAATCTTATAAAAGTGCCACTGCGCAAGAGAAATCTGTTCACGGGTCGATAATGCGATAATGTTATGCCATTTAAGTATGTACGAAGGTATGGCACAATAATTTTTTAATTTTATTAATCAAGTATTCAAGTTATACGAATAAATTGTATATTAAAACTTTCTCTGAATCTAGACCTATTGATTAGTGAAAACTGTACTAAAATCCGTTGGGTACTTTTTGAGTTATGCGCGTACATACAAAAAAGGGGGTTCTATTTTATATAGTAGTATAGATTTCGCTATCGCAGGCGCTGCCCTCTACTATTACTATTATTATTATCGGTCTCAAATAATAAAATATATAGTCGCACATAATTTACCATCTCTATCAAACAACATAATTTTACCCCTTCCGTTTAATGTATAAAATAGATCACTCAATACAAAATAACAAGTCACTTTTAGAGACAGTACGTAAATCCACTTAATAGCTAGGTACAAGTTATATCTGAATAATAAAAAAAAAATAAATAAATAAATGTGATTTGTTAGCTCAGTAAATAGTAGTAACGAATAATCGATGAACGAAAGTGATGTAAGTACAAAATAATATGTTTTTTATATAATTTGTAATTATTAGTTATATTTTGAAGATGACTAAATACAATATTTTTTATTTTGTATAATACTGAACTATGTTGGTTCGGTATTATACTTAAAGATATAAATAAATAGGTGTAGCGTATATATTTTTACTAGATTTTAGTTACCAAATTTTATTTTATTTCAGAACGATTATAACAATGTGAGTATGAATGATGAGGTTAAATCAGTGAAAAAACAAGACATACGTAATAAAAATATAAAACAAGTCAAATCAAATAAGAACAAAACAATGGCTAAAAAAGTAAGTAAAACAAAACATTTACAGTAAAGTAAAAAAAAAAAAACATTTTTATTTATTTATTTATTTTTTTTTTTTTTGTTTTAGAATATTTCATATTTGGATAATATTGAAAGATTGCTAAAAAGTGAAAAAATTGAAACTGATATCATAAATACTATTACGGTAAAACAAGATGATGATTTGATAAATGTTAAATCTCCAACTGACAAAAAAGTTCCGAGTACTGGACCATCAGCCACTATAAGATCAAAAATATTAAGAATGTTGATAGCAAGAACAGGTAATATAATATATTATATTATTTATATACGGAGAGACCAGGACTTTTTTCGGATAAACGCTTTTATAACGAATGTAAACTAGTGAATAATATTAAATCATTATCCCTACAAAGACGATACACATTGCTGACAACTTATATGCTCTTTATTATTTAATCACCAATATTCAAAAAATGTATTTACATTATTCGCTATGTCCAGCTATCCGCTTTACCCAGATCCTAATATAATATACTTGTAATACATTTTTTAATAATCATACTACAGTAAGATTAAAAAATAAAAATTATTTTTTTATTTTTTTATATAGATGGAAACACGCTGAATGTAGCCTTAAAGTAATGATAACCGATCAAACAAAAGATCAAGAACTTAAGAATAATTTAACAGAGGTTGTACAAAAAATATTCACACGCTTTATATCTGATCCAAAGAGGAAGATAACAAGATCTAAATTATCAAAGACATAATAATGTATTTATTAATGACAGTAGAAAAAAATTTGAATATATAATAGTTGGTACTATATAAAATAAAAATATTTTCAGTTTAAATATACTTGTGTTATTTTTTTATACCATCACTCACATTGTATATCAATTAAATATTATATTATATTAATATAATTTTTTATTTATGTATAAAACAAAAACTAATCGTACATTTATTTTAAAATGTAGTAAAAAGTAGTAATGAAAAAAAAAAAATAATAATAATATAAATTGCTGGTTAACAGCTGATTGAAAAAAAATTAGACTACTAAGGCCCGGTTTTTCAGTAGTATAGCTAACTACTAGATAAGTAACCGTTGGATAAATTTATTTGGCAGATAAAGTTTTGGTTTTGCTGCTTTCCGTTTATCAGTAGTAATCCTTCAGATAGTTAGCTCCTAGATAGTTACCTAGAAGTTGAAGAAATGATAGTGGATATTAATTACTTTGGTACACTGAGATAGATAAGAATAAACTGGAGCGCGGACTCGCCTATGCTCGTATGTTACGAAAAACGGGCCGACGTATTTTTCGTTACCCCCACTCCTGTATGGCAAGAAATTGAACTGCCATACCAATAACATTGAAAGACTACACATTTTAACTTGACACAACTTTGGGATAAATGGTCATATTACGTTAACTTTGGTATCAAAATTTTTGTTTTTATGTGTACTTCAAACTTGTATTTACAAAAAATTAAAATTAAACTCTGAACATTTTTATTTATTTTTGTAATAACTCAGGTTTTTTGAGTGGAATCTAGATATTAAAATTAGGGTTTTAATTGGATACTAATTTATATTTTATTACAACAGTTATAGAATCTATTAATTGTAATAACAGCATGATTTTAAATTAAAAAATTAAAAATATTTATCAAGACTACCTACATTAAATTAAAAATATAATAATTAGATAATATATTTTCCCTATGGAATTTAATAGATTTTAATTGCTTTCTTTTTTTTTTTTAAATGCTCTGTTTTTATTCAATTGTTTAAAACGTGTTTAAAACTGTTTTAAACTTGTTTAAAACGTTTATATCAAATTCAAAATGATAAAGAAATGGTCTAGACCACGGTTAAAACGTGGTATCTAATAATAGTATATTTTAGTCCGTGGCCCGTCGCCCGTGTATACAATCGCGATACGCGGTACGCTCTAGTGCTCTACGATCAAATTATTTATCAGTTGATAACAAATAACTAATACGTAATAACAATTGAGATATAAATAGAAAATGGTTAGCGGTATTATTGTAATATTGTGTGACTTAATAGTAAATTTACCTACTGACGCTACTCCGCCTGTGTGTGCTAACGCTAAGTGCTAACTGTTAACTGCAACTGCTCCTACAGTAATACCTACTTTACAGTTAAGTTAATACAAATTACAAGTACACTGTACACAACAATATTCTCAAGTTCTCAACTAGTAATTACTGACAAGTGACAACAATACAACTCACTACTCAGTCACACAGACGACAAACGACAGACCACGTTTATTGTTTTAATTTCTATTGCTTTTTTTGTTACTTTCCACTCATGTTTATAATAGTGTGTAAGTCTTAACTTATTGCCGACTGCCGTTATTGTTAAAATATTTATCGTTATAAAATGTCGTACGGTGGAAGGAAACGCGATAACGTTTGGAGCTATTTCACACAAATTAATGGGCAGAAGTGTAAAAGAGCTGTTTGTAAAAATTGCAAGGTAGAGATGTCGGCATTAGTAATCCGGATGAAAGACCACATTTCAAAAAGATGTGCTGGGTATATTGAAAGCGAAGATGGGCCATTGGCAAAGGATGTACCCACTAGTGATGAAGGGCAATGTGATCAAGCTGATTTTGGTATGTATTATTATTTATTTTGCATTTTGATTTATACTTTTTACATGTATATTATGTTACTATTTTTTTTTTATCAAGGAATTGTTGCTAGACATTATACATACAATTATCTAATCTACTATAATATCAAGATATTAGTCCATTGGTCGGTACTCGGTGGTCCCCCTGGAATTTGTTTCCCATTTTAAGCCCTGGATTGCTTAATACCTATTTATGTAATATTTTAAGTGTTTTAATTTTTTAAAAGTCTAAATTAAATGGTTATATATTTTAAAAAAAATGGCTATAAGTACCAATATAAAAAAAAAAATTTAAAAGTTAATTTAATTGGTAGGTACTCTTTGTTATTATTTCTTGTGGGGGACGGGGGCCACAAGTTCACAATTTATAATACCTATTATAACTATTATACAGGTAAATTCAGATTAATAAAATTTAACTGTTTTTCGATTTTAGAATTACAAAATTAAACTAATTAAAACTTCAATGTAGGTGACAATAATTGTAGAATTATAGATATAATGATTATTTTTTGCAGCCAATCAGTTAGTTTAAAAAAAAAATTATTTAAGGATTGGTTTGTTTTGATGTCCACTTGTAGTTTGTACTTTATATAATGTAAGTCCTATATCCAGATATCCTACTGCTTACTAGTAACTAGTAAGTAGATTGAGTATATTTTCTGTGCAACTTTAATATTATTTTATACTATTTAGTATTTAGTAAATATAATTGAAAATTAGTACCTACCTAAATAAACACCTACTTTTTTATTTATGGAAATCTGTAAGTAATAAATAAAATTACAAATTATGTTTTAGATACCTTATGCAGTCATCAACCAGTGTTGGAAAAATCAAATCATAGCTTGGGTAATTACTCTGGTGATCATATTAGTTCAACAGGATCAACTAGTACAATTATTTCTACACAAACTGAAGAATATTCTGATTATTCAACAGACCTTATACCAAACAATACATTGAAGCGTAAGTTAACAAGTTCTAAACCACAATTACATCTGGATAAGTTTCTTGTGAAGACATCTGTTGAAGATGCAAAAAATTGGATAATCAGATTGCACGTTTTATCTATGGAACAAATTCACCTTTCATCGCTGTTCAACATCCTGAATTTTGTAAGTTAATACACATTTTACGGCCAGGTTATACACCCCCTACACGACAATATATTGCTGGAATTCTATTAAATAATGTTTACACTGATTTAAAAAATGATTTAAAAAACAAGTTGAATGGGAAAATGGTATGTCTTGCATTGGATGGATGGTCAAATGTACATCATGATTCAATTGTATGTGTTTGTGTAACTGACATTAGTGACGTTCTTGTATATTTAGTTGATACAATTGATACTCAAGACAATAGTCATACTTGGGATTACTTACAGAGTTTAGCTATCTCATCAGTACAATACTGTAAAAGTCTTGGTTGTATTGTTGGAAGCCTAGTGACTGATAATGCTGCAAACATGCATAAGATGAGATCTAATTTGGCCATGAACGATGATACTTCAGTTAATAATATTATTACCTATGGTTGTTCTGCTCATTTACTTAATCTCTTAGCAAAAGATATTGAAGTCAAAGGTGTTAAAAGTTATATAAAAAAAATTATCAAATACTTCAAATATTCGCATTTTTTTAGTGCAAAACTGAAAATGGCAGGTGGAAAGAAACTAATTTTACCCCAAGATGTACGTTGGAATACATTGGCCGATTCTATTGAATCGTACCTTGAGAATTGGTCAATAATTCATAAAATATGCACAGATAACCGTTCAGCAGTTCAAAGTGATATACTTACATCTGTTGAAGATATTGCAATGAAAAATAGAGCTCATGAATATTTAATAAAACTAAAAAAAAATTGCAGGCGCATTGGATCGTGTTCAGTCAGATAATTGTACAATAAGTGAAGCAACTAGTATTTGGTTAACTTTACAAAAATATTTTGAAAACCAAGTTTTTGATGCAGATATTTTACAAAAAGTTTCTAATCGATTTGAATTAGCAATAACTTCTTATCATTTGCTTGGTTATATTTTGGATCCTAGATTTAAAGGAAAATATTTAAATCAAGAACAAATGGATGAAGCATTAAATTACACCAATGCATATCATCCTACTATAATGGTAGAAATCATAACTTATCAAGCCGAAGGAGTACCATTTTCAAAATATTTATTTGAAGAACAAACAGTTGCAAAGATTTCTCCATTAATATGGTGGATGTCATTAAAGAAAAATATATCATCTGATTTATTCTACTTAGTAAAGCAACTGTTTACTGCTGTAGGATCATCTGCAGGAATTGAAAGATTATTTTCAATTTTTGGATTAGTACACAGTAAACTAAGAAACCGTTTAGGTGTGGAAAAAGCTAGTAAACTAGTATCAGTATTTAAGAGTCGTAATACTATTTCTAAGTCAACAAGTAGTGATATTGACTATTGAGTAATAGTTATTTTAATATTTTAGAATACATACAAATTCTATTACCTATTATTTATTACTTATTAGTATTACACCATTACCTAACTATTAATGCCTAATTTTTTTATGTTTTAAAATTCAAAAACTGTTATTTAATGTTTATATTTTATATACCTAGGTACTAGACAGTAGACACTAGTTGACCATTATAATTTGTAACATTGTTATCTTATCTTAAACAATAAAAAGTTTAAGAAAAGACTGATAATTAATATTTTTTCTAATATATCTATATGCAATATCAATATCCTAATTTATTCCTAGGTTAATTAAATGTATTAAAAAAACCCTTTGTAGGGCAATGCTAATATGGTATATTAATATTAATAATATTATACTTATTGGTTAGGTATTACGACTTGCCACAAGAAAAAAAAAAAAATAATAATAATCTATTTTTCATTTAATTTATGATTGTATTTTTCCTGTGACCTATAAGCTATAAAGGGAAACCATTCCATAGTTTTTTTTTTTAAAAAAAAGTGATTAAAACACCCAAATAAAAAACACGTTTTAAACATAAGTTTAAAACGTTTTAAAAAATATTGATGACGTTTATAATGAATTGTTTTAAACGTTTTGATTAAAACACTTTGTTTTAAACATAACAACTCTGGTAAATACACAAAACAAAAATAGTGAATACTATGCATGAGATAAGCGTTATTATAATATGGTATCGCGTGACGAGTATTATACTATGTATACTACAGCGTGGACAATTTTGTTTTTAATAAAAATGTTGTTCAGAGTTTTTATTTTTATTTTTTGTAAATACAAGTTTGAAGTACACATAAAAACAAAAATTTTGATACCAAACTTCACGTAATACGACCATTTATCCCAGAGTTGTGTCAAGTTAAAATGTGTAGTCTTTCAATGTTATTGATATGGAAGTTCAATTTCTTGCCATACAGGAGTGGGGTAACGAAAAATACGTCGGCCCATTTTTTACATCATAGTCCGCGCTCGGGATGGGTACAGTTCGGCCCCGTGATAAGAGTTCGGTCCAGTGATAAGGAATTTTCGATTATTCAGAGTTCGAACACTAACCTCAAAATACAAAAATTCAAATTATTACCAACCATTCGACATTGTAAACAGTTCAACTACGATTTTTGAGTATTAGAATTCCTCAGCCTGGTCCCCAGCACCGGATACTTTATTTATTCGTCCGTTAAAATTTCAAATAGCAAATAATCGTCTATAATAACTTTAACGGTCATTTTACGTTTGTCGCTTTTATTAGAAAGTTGGTATTTGGTTCATCTTAACGTAAGTAAAACTTATATTTTTTTAATTTTTACCTTAATAATATGTTCTTAGATGAATTATTGTTTGTAATATATCTTTTTATTCTTATTGTTTATTAGATAATATTAAATATTTCTTAATAGCATGTGCACTCCTAATTAATAAGTTTTTCGACTAGGAAGTACTACATTTACGTAACTATAGACTCAAATACCACGTTTTTGTAAAACAATTTCAACATAATTATTTATTTGTATTTTGTACATTAACAGCTTAATATATATCATTATACTTATAAAGTAAATAATTTCCTTATTTTTACAATGTAAATAATATAATACTTTACATGTTACAAATAACACACTTCCAATTTCCATTAGGTGTTATTAAATTTAAAATTAACCCTCATAGCTTTTATAATTTCATCATCTTAAAAAAACTATTATTATTAATATAATTAGCTTAGCATAAGTTTATCCAACTACATTAAACATTAAATATATTGTCATTCTATTATTTTAAATCAAAAACTATTTCCATGCTCTGTTGCTCATTATCTTTTTACTTATATTCTTTAATATGTATTAACCAACATTATTATATATATTAATTATTTTGTTATTATATTGTTTAGACTTTTAATATTTTTATGAACACAGCCAATGGCTTAGAAGTGTCTAACAACTGCAATTTAATTTTGTTTATCTTATAAATTGTTAAACTATAGTTGGGAAATAAATAAATTAATATTATTATTATTTTATATTGATTAATAAAGATCATGATGTATTATTTTAAAACTATCACTGATCACTTAGTTTTTCTGTTGCCACTATCCAAATTAAATACCAGTGCTTTTGGTTACCATTACTTGAACAGAATTCTGCAGATTGACAATGTTTAAAATATTCTAATTTTCTATAATTACAGATTTGAAAATACTGAATGCTGCTGCTTACAAAAATCTTCCAAATATATTGAATACAGTAAAAACCATGGATCTTATTGTGATAGTCATTGGTTGATGATAGCTATTTTGATGACACATCTTGCAAATTGAAATACTTAACTTAACCATAACTTTGTCTTTTTTATTAAACAGTTACACATATTTTGATGAATATTTTAATATTTATACAGTTATTCTGTTTAGGAAAATTAAATATGTCTGAAAATTACATGGCAGTTATGGCTGGAAGAATGTGCAATGTTGTTAAGTCAAGTATTTATAAAGCATATCAAATAACTTAAAACTTTTTCTTATTAATAATTTATGAATTATTAACTGTGGAAGACACTGAAAATAAGATTAATAATTAATCTCTATTTTTATTACCTAAATTATATACCTATGTGTTCTAACTGAAATAGCTTCAGTTTATGTAAAGTGAATAATTATTAATGAATGATTTTAACAGTTGTTAATATTATGTAAATGTAACAAAACAAATAATTATGTTAATTAGATATTTTATCATATCTGTGAATGACTGTGATACTAAGGTTGATGTTTGATTTGGTGCGTGTTAACATTTTATTGCTGGGATGCGCAGTGCTTACCATTTTCCCCATGAAACTGTTGAAGAAGTTAAGAAATAAATAATATTTTATATAATAACCTTAAGATCAACTTACTACACATAATGTTATTTAAAATAAATGTATTACTTTTTATAGATTTTACAGAAAACATCAATGCGTTGAAGAGTTCAAACAGTGAAGAAACTGAAAAATTCTCAAATATTTTTATTTCACTATCTGATGTTATAAATCGCAAATACCGCATATATCCAGCGAGGGCATCTGAAGCAGTAATAAAGATAAGTTTGTTCAACTATATTAATAAACAATAATTTTACTTGTTGCTTCCTAACATCACATTGTTATATCTCACTATAGGTATCTTGTTAATTATGTTTTAGAGAAAATCACTTTTTGGCTCAATGATTGGAAATCAATGTTATATGGGGTTGTGTGCGCTATGGATTCAACAAATTATTTATTGCAAACGTGTGGTTTTAAATATGTCAACAAAACAAGATGAACCAAAATTCTTTGGAGGTAAAATAACTTTTGAATAGTTAATATAAATTCATATTATTAAGAGGCCGTTCTGGTACCCGAAATTCGACCGTAAAAACATGCTTTCGTACTTCCCATTTTCCTCAGCTCTCGTTAGTCGTAGAAACATAATTTTTTCACCAAAATAATCCTGAGAAGTTCTTCTAGGTGACTGCGTTCCAGATTTTCCAGATTTCAAACCGATAATATTTGCATTTGAAATTTTCATTTTTTTTCAAATTTTTGAAAAATTATATAAAATAGACAAAAATAGATATCAAAAAACTGGAACGTAGTTATCTAGAAGAACTTCTCAGGATTATTTTGGTGAAAAAATTATGTTTCTACGACTAACGAGAGCTGAGGAAAATGGGAAGTACGAAAGCATGTTTTTGTAAGAAATTTAGAAATTTACAGTCGTCATGTGCTGCTCTGCTTAGTATAGCGGCAGCGTTCGAGAACAACGTTCATACCACCATGTTGCAGCCATACCGCACCATAGGTCAAAACTGGTTTTCATATCGCGGCTGAGCCGCTCACTGTCTATAAATAATTATTATACACAATACGAAAACAATTAAATATTGATGACAGAATAATACAATATCTAAATCTTGTTTTATTTTTTTCATAGAACCGATATCGAATTTTATATTTCGTATATTATTATTATTCTGCACATCATATTTTACATAAACTCACATAACACTTTTATAATTTGATTTGAATAATTCTTTTTTTAAGCTTAAAGAAAATTGTACTATAAAATTAATTTTATCAATGTTGAACATAAAAATAAAATATGAAATTTAAATCTATATAGGTGACGAAAAATACCTTAGGTACATACGAATAAATAAAAGCCAGTTGAATAAATTAACCAACTACGTAATTAATGCATAACTTAATTACATAATTCGAGAACTTATAATAATTTAAATAATAAGTGACTTAAATCCTTAATTATATAAAGTGTTTATAGAAACTATAAAGCCAAATTTTGTATATATTATATTAATTTATTAGTATAAATACATCTATCACAGATAATTTATTTAATTATTGATTGATTATAATATATAAACTTATGTCCTATTGAAGCCAATTCAAGATATGAAAAAAATAATTACAGAACACAGATAGCATTAATATGCATTCAAAATTTTTTAAATTATTTATTGTATAATTATATTGACAAATGACAATCTATCTAGTTATTAATTAAATATAATTAGTATAATATTGTTACTTTAATATTTTTGATTTTTTTTTTTTTATATTTTCCAAAATATGTTCAGGGTCTATAATATCATCAACCAACAATCTTTTCCCGTACTGGGGATTGACAATTTCTGGAAGTAAGCATTCTGTATAAAAACTGAAAATAAAATTTGTTGTATTTATATATTTACATCGAAATCCAATTACTACATAAATCTAAAAATTCAAGTTAAATTACACTTTTAACTTTTCAATCATTTTTTCGCTCCAAAAAGAATCATCGAAACTAATTGTTTGAATTTCTATCCAATTTTCCGAATAAACAACAAAATAGCAAAATTTCGTTTGGAGATTTTCATCTGTCCCTGAACTTGGTAGTAATAATTGTGATCTAATTTCAATTCCATTTTCCCGTTGTTACTAAGACGACAGAAGGATAACTGAAATTAAATAAGTATTGCAATAAGAACATTTTACATATTTTAATAATAAAATAATTGTTTTACTACACACCTTTTTACTGTTTATAGCTTCTAAAAATGTCTTAGTGTCTTTTACTCCAAATGGACATTTAATTTCAACAATAAAATCGCCATCGACAATACCGTCTATAGATATTAAAAAAATAATAATAAAAAAATAAATAAATATTTCATTAAATTTTATTAAATTTCATTTATATTTTTGTAATTAAGTACTTTAATATATTTTACCAGGAGAAGCAGCTAAATAAGGAAAATTTTCATCAATAATAAGTCCACATGGATTCACTTTAATTTTTAATTGGTTTTCTAATACGACGATAGCTTCTGGTTCAGTATCTTTACCATAATTAGTCGCGGTTGAAGAAAACTTCCTATACAAAATGTCATAAACCGTGTTTTTGCATGATGTTGTTGGTCGAAGTTTACACTCGTGACCAAAATTTGAAGCTGTAAGCCGATTTCGACGTTCAACATGCCAAATTTGAGAATTGGCCTGGTCTCTTTTTTTTTATTCGATGGCCGATCGTTCTTCACTGTTCAACTGTAATGAACTTATGAATCTTTTTTTGTTTTTTCTAATACTTCTTTTGAAATACCATCTTCTGGCAACGGTTCAGCTAAACCATGATCTTTATCCGGGCCATTATAACCCCTTTCTCCGAATTTCCGGTAAAAGAAGTTTGTTTAATTCTGGTCGACATGTTTTCTTTTCACTAGAAGCAAGCATTTGTTTTCCTATTTCTCCTAAAGAAAAAATATACATTTTATGTAAATGATTCATATAAATAATATACAAATTATAACAATGTATACCTATTATAATATTATACTCGGAACACATTATATATTTATAGTAGTAGTAGCATGTACTAGTACATAATAATATAATAATATAATACATATCATCAGTTTTAGTAAAATAATATGTGTAATTAATTATAATATCATTATCATTATATTATTTGAATATTAAGTATAACTATTTGTTTAGAATAATAATATATAAAAATTCCATACTAATATACTATTTACCTGGACTTATTTCATTGACTATATTTTTATGCATTAACCGAAGAAACTTTCCACCTGAGTTGCATGATATAACCGCAGCTTCAACTCGAGCATTATATGAATTTCTTTGAGAGTAATTTATTCGTTTACCCGCTAAATATTTATTAATTTATTACACTATTGAACTATTCACACACGTTGTTGTCAACATTCATCAGTAAACTATCAACATTCGCTACTAAACGAGATATTATTTGGGATACTTCGCTCACAAGCCCTGATCTTTCGGCATCTTCGATCATATTTTTTTCATTTGCTTGTGGACCCTTACAAAAGTATGATTCACATCGATCATGGGCACCCAAAATGTGTCGAAAACTGTTATTTATATCTTGTCGTAATCCTTAAATAATAATGTATGTAATGTTTAACACAATAATAATGTTAATTTATAATTTTATCAAAAATAAATAAATAAATAAATAATAATTATAATAATTAACTTGCCTACTGATTTTTGATTGTCTGTTTGACCATGTAAGCTATTACGATATTCAATTGCCTTAGTTATTGAAAATCTAAATCGTAATATGTTTGATTTTATATGTTTTCTCAACGAAATCGGATACTTAGTATTTAACGTCAGAGCTACTAATTTTGTTCCATAATTTCGCAATAAATGGTTGCGACATTCTATTTTTATGACAGGTAGTCTAGGGCCATAAGGCATTATTTCAGCTAGTCTTTTTGTAACACTAGAATCTCCGTCTCCTAGACAATTTTTTTTCATATATTTATTAGGAATTAACTAAAATTATATAGTTGAAAAATATGCACGATTTAAAAACGTAGATAGTAGCTTACCTATTAGCTTATTGTATTTTAGACCATGCATTTGTATACTCTGTTTAAAACCGTCAGCAATACCATCAGCTTCCATACTTGTAGCACCCCTTTTCCAATTTAAAAAACATGTGTGTTCAGGTGGTTGTAATTTTTTATTTTTTGCTCTCTGGCAAATATACAAAACCGATTTCTAATACCCACAAACAAAATTTTTTTTGATCTATAACCAATTATTGTTGCCTGAAATTAATAATGTAATATTAAAATGTACACAATCGGTATATTTACATTTCTTACCACTCCAGATAATGCGTCATATTTAGTTTTGTAACTACGCTTAGACCATTGTCCATCTGCGACAACCGTACACATAGGAATTCCGTCAACATCTACTGTTCCAGCTTCTATTGCTAAACGACGTTCTTCGTCACCGGCGATTTTCATTTGTGCTTCTGCTACATCGTGAATTCTATTGTTAATAAATCCTTGAACTAATACAAAAGTACATGACGCCATACATGGAATATCCATTGTCGCGCACAATTCAGACAGTTGCGTAAATCCAATTCCAGCTGATATTGATCCGCTAACGGCGGCTTCGTTAATTGGTAAATAAGTTTCCGGTTTCGATTTTTCCGATTCAATAATCATAATAATATTACAAATATCGCATTTAAACTTAAAAGTTGATCTTAATCCATGTTTTTTTTCAGAAATAAACGTCATATTTAAAAATGAACAACCAAATGGTCCTTTGTGATTACTATTTTTAATTTGATAAAAAACGTAATTCATATCTACTATTCGTCTACCGGAGTTTTCATACTCAACATATTGATTACTAGATTTAGATTGTTCAGAAAAATCATGGCTGTATAAGGTTTCTTCAGTAATCAAATCATTAACTTCAGTGTCTTCCGATTTGGTTATTTTACTACTAAAAAATTAAATAAGCTATATATATTATATAATATACCTAATTAAAAACTAATTAAAATTATAAAAAAAAATACATAGGCATATTTTTTTATATGATGCATTTGAAGTTATACTCTAAATTGGCTCCCTACATTTCGCCTATGCATTTAATCATTTAAAAAATGTATAATACATTAAAGATTTTAAGTTTACCTGATGGTTTCCCTTGACGAACATGGGGTTGATTATCAACACCTAGGAAAAAGGGTTCTCCTACAGGTTCGATTACCTCAAAATTGTGCCTTGAATTAAAATAAAAATTAATTATTTATAAACTATTTATTATTTGTTGGCATGGTCAAAATTATTGAAAGCAATTTTTTTTTATATTATTTATTTAAAGAAAAAATGTATAATATACATAAAAGATTTAAAGTTTACCTTATTATTTCCCTTGACGAACATGGTGGTTGATTATCAGCACCTAAAAACATGGGTTCCACAACAGGTTCGATTACTTCAGTATTGTCCCTTGAATTAAAATAAAATAATATAAGTTAGATTAAAATATATTCTTATTTAATTATTAAAAAAAATTATTTATGTTTTATTTAAATACTTGTTTTGTCTGCGAATACCAAAAAGGTCCCTCATTCGAGAACTCAGATTTTTTTATCGATAACTTCTTTGATTGATATCGATTTTTATTTTTCGATGGATCCATTTTACGTTAAAAAAAATATGATGAGCACGAAATGACAAAACGACAAAAGTATAACAGCGATTCGTGTTCACTCGCGTATAATATTAAACGCGTATTATAATATTATATTTTTATATTACGCGCATATTATACTAAGATTAATAATTGTAAAAATGGTTGTCATAAAAAGACAAGCATAATCATACATGACATATCTATAATTGGTCTAAATTAATAAGTTTAGGACCTTAGACTTCCTATTGATATCTTAAAATTAAATATATTGCTATTGATTTAATAAGTGTATTCAAACATTTTTAAAAGTTTCGATAAGGTTAAATAGTGTAATGACATTTAATGACATTAGGATATATCATAATTATTTTGAAAATTAAATAGAATATTATTTAAATAGCTACACAAACATTAACATATGATAACAATAGCAATTTACCAATGATTAAAGCAGCTATCTGCAAATTGTATAAAATATAGCCCTCCAAACAGATCATCTCATATCGAGTGTTCCAGTGTCCACTTAGGCGTGTACATCAGTCTCTTGCACACATACTGGCCTATTATATTCGTTTTTGCCATACTTTGCTTATAATCTCAAATCGTTTCTACGCGTTGTCATTCATTTTTGTCGAATAAAAAAAGTGTTAATTATTACAAGTACATAATCTACTTTTTCTACATTCCTGGAGCTCCGAAGATTCACAGTATAGGAATCAAAGCAACAAGCATCAAATCAGTTCACGTTCCAGACCAGCGTTACGGCTATTTTCAAGTAAGTCTGAATACTTATTGTATTATACCCAACATTACGTATACAGAATATGCACTAAAACTCATACATTTATATATTCTTACTGAATGAATAGTAAAAAAAAATAGCAAAACCAAGAAATAACAAATATAACAAATTACAAATTAAAATTATAAATCAAATGCATGTTTTTTAATAATTATGTCGTTTAGTGTACTTATATAATATAACCATTATAACCTATTTGGTTGTTACTATATTTAATAATGAACAAATTAAATATACTTTACAAATAAAATAGATTTTTTAAATAAGATTTTATAAATTATTTATTTCGCCCCAATTTCGTTGTTGACGTGTAATATTAAAATAAATTTACAAATATGTACATTAAATATATATTATTTTAAAATATTTTAATTATAATTAAATATTAATTATAATAATTTTAGTTTTATGTTTAAATGTATAAGTATAAGGTAAAAAGTATAGTATAGTTGTTATTATAATATTTAATTAATAACATTAATTTTTTTTGGTTAATTTGTTTAATTTTGTCTTTTATAATAGGTTAAACCCGATCAACATGATGTGTATCAAAAATATAATACTTATCATAATTACAACTATACCTTTCACTGAATCCGAGTTCATTGCGTACGATTGTGATGGGCCTGTTCAAAATGTCACGTCATTTGATAGCTTAGAAGTGGACAACTGCGATTTTCCAGTACCATCAAAAACACAACAGGTACCAAGAATACAATTACTACAGAGGATTGATACCTATCCTGTTCATTTTAAGTCGTGTTTCATATCAGTCGATTATTTAATAACTAGATGCTCGGTATTTGAAGATGCACAATCAGTAGAGGGAGGGTATTTTTCCGATGTTGTTGAGTTAGGAAATGCTCGATGTTGGGAAATTCATCAAAAACGATCCTATACTTTTCCTCTAGGGGGTATAGTAACGGATTTGCAAATGAATGAAACAACATTAGTTTCGCACACTGTAGCAGGATCACTGGACAGATTTGGAAATTGTAAAGGGACGAATTTTAAATCTAATAAAGGAGAATGGGAGAACGCCATAGTACAGGCTAAATATAAAATAAATTTATCAGAAGGTACAGCAATAGCCAATAGTAAAGATAACACCCTTTTCTTCCGTCGGGTACAAAAATGAAACTATCTGATAATTATGGTGTTGATACGTTTAAAGGCGAAACCGTATGGAGCAATAATCATTATAATTGCGAAGAACAAGATTTCGTTGTTTTATTTGATGGTCCAGCATCATTAGTTACCTCGATCACTAACGACAACTCGAGTATATATACATATATTGTAGAGACAGACAAATAGTGTTTGCTCTCAAACAAATTAAAAAAACATTCGCTTGTGAAATCCCGGTAATTCAAACCGAACACATGCAATTACTTATTCTTACAGATGCCATGTTTTTAAATAATTTTCAAACAAAATCCATTTCTCCGCAAAACACTGATTTAATTGCTTATGTAAATACAAAATTTGTATACATTGAAAATTTTTTTAAATCAACAATAACCACATTATATAATGACTTATTACAAAAGCAATGTACACTTGAACGACAATTATTACAGCAAAGGCTTACATTAGCCTCAAACAATCTTCCGGAGTTCGCGTATATTATGGGCGGAGGGCCTGGATTCACGGCCATCAAGCACGCTGAAATAATTTATTTAATCAAATGCAAAAAAGTTAAAGTCGAGGTAACTAAAACAGACTCATGTTATAATGAATTACCAGTCTTGTATAACAACCATACATTCTATATGGCTCCAAAAAACATACCTTGCAAAAATATGGAACACAAATTAATTGTAATTCAATGTATCCACCTGCGTTCAATTTAGATGGTAATTGGTATGGATTTTTCCCTAATGTCCAGGAAATAAAAACGCCACCAAAATTGAAACCAAATACAGCATGGACATGGGCATACAAAAATTTAGACTTTTTAATGAATTCCGGCTTGTATACTAAAGATACAATGAAAGCTTTCCAACAACATATAATATACCCCCAAGAAGTGGACGCAGTCAAAAATAATTTAGTTAGACAGACCATGGGTTATGATACAGTAAACCAAGGAATACAATTTAAATATTTGATAGATGAACACACACTTGGAAAAATGGTGGAAGATAAGCTATTCAAATTATGGGGCTGGTTTACGACAGTTGGAACTTTTGTGTCGGGGCTAATGGGGATATTCTTTGTTGCAAAATTAATAGTTACAACCATCGATGCAGGTATTAATATTCATTTTTTGTAAAAAACTTTTGGATGGAGTACAAAGCTTTTAGGGGTTTTTTTTTCTAGTATTACTCATAAATTAATATCTCAGTCTAATAAAAACATGTACATTAAAAATAAAGAGTTTGATGAAGACTCGTTAGAAATAAAAACGTTCAACGTTATAAGAATAAAACCCATAATATTTATCCAAATTTACAGCATGAAATGGTTTGAAACCATCAAAATTAAATATAAAAATATTTATTTAAAATTTAAGTAATAAAAATATGTATTAATATCAAATGAAATATTTTTTAAAATTGTATATAATATACATGAATTATATTTGTAACTAGGTATAAATTATATTGGTTATAATATTGTAATTATATTTATTAATTGTACTGTTATATTAGTTGACGGCAATAAACTATATTATGTTACTTACCTATTTATTATTATTAAATCGTTACAAATGGTTTTTTATTATGGCATTAAAATAAATACGTACAATAGTACGTACCTATAGTGTTATACTTTTTATGTTATTACTTATTATAAATTATAATAATAATAGGTATACGTAATTGTAACCTTTTTACATACCTAAATAATTTGTACATAATATCACATTTCATTAAATAGAAATATATATTCTTGTATTTTAGGTATTTCATGTTATTAATCTATTATCTATGAATACTAATACTTATTTAATGATATATAAATTGTTAAAAAAATGTCTAATGATATAATAGTTAATTTGTATTAAGTTGTATTTCAATCAATTATATATTATTACAAAATAATTAATATGTACACTGTTATCGCTTATTGGAATGTAACATATTTTACTATCATTTAAAATAATTAGTAAGTATCTAATAATGTATTAAACATAAATCGCATGGGTACTAGGTAGCCGCGGTTATTACAGCTGCATTTACCATTTACGTGTATATTTACGCGCGATCCGTCATAGGCAAAGGTTCAGATAATAATAAACGTGGCTCCCGAACAAACAAAATCATCGGCCGGCCGCCGGGCGCCGACTACTAGTAGTGGGCGTGGTTAAAACGTCGCGTGCTTGCGGATCCCGAAAACACCTAACAGCGCGTTCTCTCGCCCGTTGTATACGTTTCAGTTTTACCAGAACGGCCTCTTAATGTTTATACTTCAATTGTAGCAATCTTACGGTACACTATGCCAACCTATTTGTCCAAATGATCAACCTACATCCTTCTTGCAAGTTTACAGACTACTGCTGGTTTATTTAACAATAAAGGCGCCTAAGACGAGAAACTTCCAAATTCTTAAAATATTATGTTACAATGAGGATGAAACAATGTATATTAGTACAAAACAAAAAAGCTGTTGGTTGCTGTAAACATCATCTAACTATTCAAGAACTATATTTCTGTTGAATTATTTATTTAGTAAAACGTTAAACATTTTTTCAAAAATATAATAGTTATTAAGAGAAAAATTGTATATTAAGAAGGTATCATACCTATTACATTGTTTTTAAAATATGATTTGGAAATTAAAAATAATGTTATTTTTATTATATTAAAAGTGAATGGCCATGAAAAAACTGTGTTTTAAGTATTTTTAGATAACAGTATGAATGTGAATCACATACTTTTTGCTTCTGAAGGGCTTTATAACCCCTAACAGTTTACAGGTGAACTGACACATAATATGGTATAAGGTATGATTTATAAATACGAATCATTAAACTTTTAAACACATCAATGAAAAGCTTACAGAACATGCTGTGGCCCATATGGATAGCTGACTAAAATAATCAATGTATTGATGAGAATTCTTGTTTCAATTTTTCAATCTTAAGATATAAAAATTAAACTATTTATATATATTTTTTACTATAATCAATTTGAACATTTTTAAGGTTTTGATAAATATTGTCATATTTGAACTTAAGATATTTATAAAAAATTATAAATAAACAAAAGTTTTTTTTAAATTTGTAATCTGTGTCTTGGTTCTATTTCAAAAATATTAATGAACATAACAGCTATCAGACTTAATTAATATAATCAGGCTATCTGACCTTTTTGGAAAAATGAAAAACTGATCCTAGTGTAGAATCCCTCAGAGAACAAATCGACCTCTATGCAAAATATTCGTTCGGCCAACGGTTTACCGAGAAAACCGTCATAGATAGTAAGTAGTTAGTAAAGTAAGTTATATGGAAAATTTCAATTACGAGCTGAGTATTTTTAGTAGACTTTTGATAGATTTGAGGCCCTGCTGGCATAATGCAGCGTGGGCCATTACAAAAATTGAATGTAACAAAACAAATTAATTGGTAAAGTAATTTATGATACTTACCAATGACATCGATTCAATAGAATTTCCTAACTTTTATCTTAATTTGGCTCTCTTGCACATCTGCAGCTGTATCAATGTTTATGTCACGATTCTGTAAATGATTATGACTTATGATTTATATATTGAATGATAATATAATGAATAATTTCTGTATGAAAGAATTTTGCAAATTGCATTAAATATTTCCCAAAGGTATAGAATCATTTACAAATAAATTTAAATTTCAACTAATTTTAAGCAACAATTTGATCCAGCACCATCTTGTGTAAAGCATTGTCATAAATTATAAAATTGTATGATACTATATTTCGGAACTTATTGCTAATTTTGACCTCACATATGAATTATCAAAAATATCAAAAAATAGTATTCAATGAAACTCATATTGGTAACACACATTTTATCCATAACCTAAAATATTGAAGTTATCTTTCCACACTTTAAAACAATTTAAACTTGAATATTCAAAAAAAAATTATATCTGTAATGCCACTGGTGAATCCGTATTACACAGCACTCATAATTTTGGTTATTGCTAATTTATGTATTGACAAAAGATTATAAGTGCATGTGTGCTCCTTTGTGAACCAATAGCATCAAGGCACTGTTATAGAAATACACGATCGTGTCATATACATTAGCATATAAACCATATATAAAACTTAAAAATTGTATTTACTTGCTTAAACCTATATTATGTATTTTAGGTTTAAGGTAAATAGTTACATAAGATACACACATAAAAAATGTATAAATAATAAAATTGTGATTTTATAAATCTTTTAAAAATTATAATAATGAAATAAAAATATATATATTATTTATGGCTTATGTTTGCCATTATACACAAACAAAAAAATAAAATAAAATATACATTAAAAATAAAAAATATAACCATATGATATAAAAAAATTATGAACTGAAGAATACATTGTTGAATAATAGAGATGTGTAAGTTTACAACTTAACATTTGTTAGTAAAAAGCTTTTTTCAAAACAGAATAATCTCCTTATTGTCCTGGACAAATGCCTATGTCAATTATTGTATCTTGCTGACTAAAGCTTAAAAAAATAATAAAAAATAATATTAATAAAATTATTCTGAAAATTGTATCAATGTAAAATAGTTACTATAATCAATATTATTCAAATTTTATTATTGTATTATAGTGGTGTGCTTATAGAGTATACTTATACTATTTATAATTGTATATGTGTTATAGAGAAAAGTAAAATCAATAATTATATTATAAATATATAAACTATTTAATATTATGAATTATTAATTCTATCAACATTTAACATTACTATAAAATTGAACAGTCAATAATTACAAACTCTCAAGTAATCAATCCATACCCGATTGTAACTTTGTAAGATAAATAATTATCTTTTCCATATTTCTTTTAAGTTGCTTTAGATGTGAAATAAAAAATAAACTTTAAATAAATAATACACCTATTAAAGAAATTGTTACACTATACCAAACTTACATGAATTGAGTAGGTATGTAATTGTTGTAGATAGCATGATATTAACTTGTTTTTTGCGATGATTTTAATTCTTTGTCTATACATTGCACCTAGAAATAATAACAATGTTATATAAAATAAAATCTACAGAATACACAAAATATGATGACTAATAACTATGAAGGACTTACAAAAACCACATCTAAGGAGAACTGTTTAGATTTGAAATTTGTATACTGTACACTGTAGTGAAATTATTATTCAATTAAACAAAACAAAAAATGTAAAATACTTTAAATACTGAAAAATTAAATCAAAAATATCAAAATTGATAATAATCATTTTTTCTTTATCATGAAATTAAAAACAAAAAATAAATTAATAACCTCAAATATTGGTTAAGATTTGAAATGGTAACCTTCTAAAACTATATACAACCATGGTTATACTAATCTATAATCTATAATAATTGATAAAGCAAATTTTTGTATTGTTTTTTGGTTTTTTTATGCTTTTTGAAAGCTATCTATTTAACTACTGGAAGATTTGTTACACTGACCACTTAAATGGAATCCTCATAAATTTCTCTACCGATAAAGTTTTGGGTTCACAATTTCTCGTTCTCTTATGTGTGATTAATCTCGTCCGCAAATGGACGACCACAATAATTCTGAATAGAAAACATAATATTTACCCTTGTTATTTTGTAATTACTATACCTATTGTTCAGCGTTAAAGGTTTTGAGACTTGTCATGAATTAAGTTATTATGTATGCATAAAAAAATAAACATATAACTGCATAAAACTATAAAATAGTCAAGTACAGAGGTTCAAATTTTAGTCACAATACCATTTGCAGCTTGCTTCTGTTAAAATACTAAGTCCTTCATCCACAGCGAACATTCTTATTTACTTATCGTTTGAAAGTTTAAAAGTAAATCTAAGTTGTCGGATAACAAAAATCGTTTTCCTTCATTCAAAACAAATCACCTTAATTACAAATACTGTATTTTAATGTAATATAAATACACAAATAGGTAGGTAATCTAGACAATCTAGTATTTTTCGGACAGGTTTCAACTTAGGGGGACCATTGCTTCACCAAACGTTTTGGTTTAGGCTCTTCTAAGACGCATTCCCGAAGTCGAGGGTCTTTGAACACCCCCCCCCTAGGTGTATTTTTGAAAATGTTTAATTTTTGTACAATGTTTCTGAAACTCGGGAACTGGGTAGTTTGAAGGTCGGTGATCAAATTTGGCGTCTTGTGTCGAGACCGTAGAATCCGTTTTTCCCTGTAATTTGGGGCTTCAAAAGTTCAAAATTTACATTTTTTTCGGTTTTTTTGGCATGGGCACTAAGATTTGGGCGCAACAAACTGTTTTTGTAATTAAATATTATAGAGGACTTTGCGCCGAATCGATGGGTTCCGAGATCGACGTTATGCGACTTGTGGTTCGGGAGTTATGATTTTTCGTATGTTTTTTGTACTTAGAAAATTACGTAGTAACGTGTTTTTTGGATTTTGAATTTTCGATCGATCACTATGAAACTCCAGATTCTGGTATTTTAGCGTACGACAATTCAAAAAGGGTCTATGGTTGAAGTACCTACGACCATTATTTCACCCGTAATCTGGGAAGCAAAAAGTTGAATAACACATAAAGTTATTTTTCGTATAACCATACGTTTCCTTATGGTATACGTCTGTTTAATGTTTTAAGTAATAATTATTTTGAATTTTTTGTTTATATGCCACTTAAACAACACGTTTTCGTAAAATCTAAATTACAAAACTTACAAAGTACCCTACGGGGATCAATTTTACCTCTTATGATTTTTGTCCTATCTATGACGGTTTTCCCGGGAAACAGCTGGAAAACGCGATTTTCCGAATTACGAAATCGTCAATTTTCCCGGTAAACCAATGGCCAAACGAACATTTTGCATAGAGGTCGATTTGTTCTCCGAGGGATTCTTTACTGGGATCAGTTTTTCATTTTTCCAAAAAGTCATTATTTAAAACTTAGTATAAATATTTGGTGTGAATTGGTCGGAAATACTTTATTAGGCCCACATGAATTACCAGCTAGATTAAATGGTCAAGCATTTTTACATTTTATTATGAATAATCTTCCAGTACTATTAGAGAATGTACCATTGGAAGTACAAGAAACAATGTGGTTTATGTTAGATGGTGCACCTCCTCATCATACAAATGCAGTCCGACAACAATTACATTATCTTTTTCCTGATAAACTAATTGGTAGAGCAGCTGGAAATAATGCTCAATATCGACCAGACACAGCATGGCCACCTCGCAGTCCTGATTTTAATCCATGCGACTTTTTTTTATGGGGTTTTATGAAGGAACAAGTTTATGCAAAAGAAGTAAATAATAGAGATGAACTATTAATGCGAATTATCAATGTAGCTGATATTATTCGTCAAACACCAAATGTATTAGAAAAAACTTGGAGTTCATTACATCGTCGTATGGAAAAATGCATCGAAGTAAATGGGGGTCACATTGGACAACTTTTGTAAATAGAAATTGTAAATAAAGTAAAAATAAAATAAATTGATTATTCTTACAAAGTAAAATAATGTTTTAGTTAATCGTGTATGTTAAATAGCAACAAATAACTATCACAACCGTAATCTTGCAGTATTCTCATACAAATCGATGTGTTACACCATTTTTTTTAGTCGGCGATTCGAGCGTCAAAAACGCGCGACAAGCTCAAAAACGATGTGACGTCTCGATTTGTATGAGAATTTCGCAAAAAATACAACTAGATCGTTTATTTTTGCATTTGAGATAATATTCTAAAAATAACAAGAAGAAACCCAGATTTTGAAGATAGAAAAAAATTTTCAAAAAAATCTTCATTGGGCCATCACAGCGAGTACGCGTATACTAGTGACCTCATTCATTTCAGAAACACCCTGTTTATTATTATTTATTACTTTTTAGTGCTTAAAAATAACTTTTATATTATTTAAATAATGAAGCCCTGAGGCATAAAAAAAAAAAAATTGGGGAGGTGTTGATACAGATGTTTTATTGGCGATTGAGATACCAAACTTCTACTTATGTATAGCATTACAATGTAAATTATTTTTATATGAAGTTTAATAATAATAAATATTCTGGGCTTTGAATTCGAATATGTGTGCAATCTATTGCACCTATAGCTCTTGGGAATCGCGCAATTTTGTAGAAAGATCTCTGTAATGTATACACTTCTTCATCTGTAGTTGGCATACAAATAAATTGATGACATAGTCGTGCAATGGCTGTGCTAACAGTCCGAACAATTATACAAGCAGAAGATTTACTAACACCAAGAAAGTCACCAGCAGTAATAAGAAAACTTCCTGTTGCATAGAATCGTAGTGTTAATAAAAGTTTGTCTTTAGATGATATTGAACAATTCCTTAAGAAATAAAGAGGATTACAAAATATTATTAGGTAGGTAGTTGAAGATTATTAATTGGAATTAATCAAAATAGTATTGACTGATTCCAACATGTATTATATGTTGCCATTTGAAAATAGTAAGGTGTATCATAAATAAAAAAAGACTTGAAGATGCTGGAATATGGAATGGGGAAGAAATGGCAAAAGATAGAGAAAAGTGAAGGTAAATAGTTGTTTCGGCAATGAGCCTGAAAGGCCTGTAGAAAGCCAAAGAAGAAGGTGTATCATTTTGATATGTGATGATTATTAATAAATATAGAATTTCACCATTCACAAATGCTGATTTAATACTTACAAACTTATATTTAATTTCATAAATATAACCTTACTATTTTGGTACAAAATAGGATGTACCTACCAATTATTTTAATATTTTATTTGCTTAAATAAATTATTTTTTTATTTCTTAATCCAAACTTATCATTGCTTTTCTACAGATATATCGTTCCTTATTAATTCCAATACTTGTTCAACAACTATTTTAGAAAGTCTAAACCTTATCCTAAAATCATGATCATCCCATTTCATCATATGATTAATTCTATCTCGTACCGTGTAAGGTCTTCGACGATAATTAATGAACTCTAATATTTCGTCATCGTTGTCATCAAATAAAAGATTTGGCTGAAGATTCATTATATGTTTTTTAGTTATTTATTTTTAAAAAAAATTAACAAATATGTAGGACTGGTATACATAAAATGTATACATTTTTAGCCAAAATAGTTAGTACATTGTAATCATAAAATGATTAGGTGTTAATTTTTGTATATAATTATATTATATTATATTATTCTATGTTTGAATCTTTCAGTTAAAAGTTTAACTAGTAGAAAAAGTAACAGATAACTTAACCAACACTTTATCCTACAGTTATGTTTAGCCATTAACTGATAAACTGAAAAGTTTCAGTTAACTCTCTGTTAAATTTAACTGACAGTTAAGTGTCTCTAACTAGCAGTTAAATATGACTGAAAAACCGGGCCTTAAAGTATTTTAGTCTTGTAATATCATATCTGATAGTGAGTTAGAATGATACTGTAATAATTCATACATAAAAGAAATATCGTTAGACTCCATATTACTATAACTTAAGTCATAATTCTGAATATATTGGTTTGTAAATTCATTCCGACGACAAGAAAAAGGTAACCCATTTACATCTGCCATAATTAGTGAATATGCCATGTCAAAAGTCTTTTCATAACTTTTTTTTTGTTTTTCAATAATATATAAATCAATACAGTGTTGCAATTGTTACAAACTGTGTAAATCGATATGTGATAAAGTAATATAATTTTCATTTGAATGTAATATAATTGAAGACTGTTTCACATTAACAGAATAACTTAAATTGTCAGTTATTCTTACACGTTTACATCGAGTTTGCAGATTATCGATAATTGCATTGTAATTATTTTCACACATTAATGTAAGCCATTGTTCAAGATCAAGGTTTAAAATCTTTTTAGTTATTTTACATTCTAATAATATAACGATTAAAATCTTTTTGCTAACATCTATCTTTTTGATGGTAATATATCATACGTTTTTAATCTGGATGTAAATGTAATGTATTCCGGATATGTTGGGAATGATTTGTTTCGTACCTACGAAAGAAACTAATGAAGAAATGTCATTGCTAGTTTTTTGTAAGTTCATGTTTTTAAATGACATTGAAAATCAAAACGTATTACTATAAAAAATATATTCTTAAGAGATAGAAAAAATAAACTTAAAACACAACTTGGTTAAACGATGGTTAATTAGTTACTAAAATGTAAAGAAAAAAATAATTTTGTTACTAAAGAATTACAGCTCAGTGTAGCCAACATGTATATTGTATAAGTCAGGGGCGGCCAAACAGTCGATCGCGATCGACCGGTCGATCTTGGACAATTTCAAAGTCGATTGTGTTAGAATTTATTTCTAGAGCTACTAGCCCAGTCGCAGTTTCTTAATAATTATAGTTATTCAATAATAAAAAAACAAATTATATGGAAGTCGATCCTCAAAGGTGAAGTACATTTTTAGTAGATCGTGACCAAAAAAAGTTTGGCCACCACTGGTATAAGTAATAAATAAATTGTAAATTGTTACTTTTAGTAGTCAGATTGTTACTTTTACAACCACGATTTATCTGATATTTATGAAATCTCTTTGTAAAAAAAAAAAAGGTGCTCAGAACATACATTATGTTTTTTGAAAATCAGTGTTTTACTGGTACAGCGGACAAAAAAAAGTTTGAGGGGAAAAGTCTCCCTTAAAATTTTGAAATCTCCGTAGTCAAAAGGTGCTCAGAACATACAAATATATACTACTGCCTCATGTATGGTGTCTGCTTCCATATGGGTATATCCCGAAATTAAAAATGTATGATGTATTATCAAGTTTCTTCATTTTTCTTTTAAAGTAGCAACTATGTATAAAAACATTGTGGTCATAAAAATGTTTCTATTTTGTCCAATCACTGTAAAATATTATTTCTTTGATATCATTGAATTGCTCTGTTTTGTCATAAATGTATTTATAAATACAGGATGCAATTTCCTGACCACCACGAAAAGCTTGGGTTTCATTCCATAAATAACAGTATGATACATTTTTGTTTCCATATGTTTCATATACAGTCAAATTAAATGTCCATAATTGACGTTTGTAAAATGAAAGGCCACTTGATAATGATGGTGTAGCTAAACATTTTTGCAAATCAAATGAAACTGTGACTATTTCTTTGTTAATTTTATTTACAGCTTTATCATTTTTTTTCCTGGTAGGCCATATCTGCCATTTTTAAATGTTCATCTTTTTCTTTTATTGCGTTTTGTACTTCCTCATTAACAGCCGAACACTTGATTATGGTTTCTAATTTGTCACATAATTGACAAGTGTCATTGCTAGGTTTTTTAAAGGCCTAATTGAAATCCTCCACAAAAATTTTTCTATTCATGAATTCACTAAGCATGTTGTAGTTATTTTCTATGCAATCGGTCTTATAAAGTTACAAACTACTTACAAATTCAACATTAGATTGTTGCAGATGTCAGATATTAATTGTACCTGTCCTCATTTTCTAGTACTTGTTCATTTTTTTTTTGTACTTCCATTTCAGCGAGAACAATGAATCTTCATGAAAAGTCAGTAAGGATCAATTTCCAGTTGATTGTATAATTGAAATGTGCAGCAAAATACTTCTTAAAGCGTACCTAAACTGTAGACAGTTAAGATTATCGTTATGTAAAAAACGTGACATGACCAAAAAACAACTCAATAGCATCTTGACTTAATTAAGTTAAAATAAATTGCAAATTTTTTAGATATTTCAAGTATTGATTTTATTGCAGTTGTGAAACCAAGAATAAAAGTTTTCCTCCGACTTTTCCATAAATCTACTCCATCAACAGTTTTATAGAATATAAATATTTGATTAACTCAGTCATTCGATTTTCCGGGTAAACAATATTCTTAGCTGTAATAGGTTGCTTATGTCCTTTTTGCAAATGGATTTCTTGAGTTAAGAAAATAAAAAATTTCGTCAACAACACGTATAAATTTAATTATTGGGTCACAATTTTTAAAATTATCTGATGTGTTTTTTAGATACTGCAATGAATCGGCTACAGAACTGCTCAAAAATTGAACTGCCAACTTCACCTTCATGCTGTTTGCATTCCAGTTAATGTGTGATGTGCTCAACTTGTTAGCAAATTTGAACCCAATCTCACTTTGAAGTTTATTAAGTTGTTCAATGTATCTCCAATCTCCATTCTATTAAGTTTCCATCTTCATCTTTGAATGCCTTAAATGTACCTAAAGCATTTCTTGCCAGCGTAATGTTATGACAAGCATCTGGAGTAAAGTAAATATTTGGTGTATTTGGATCAATATTAAAATCTGGTTTTAAATGTTCAAAAGGTTAGTTTAAATTACATCCTAATATTTGGAAAGAACTAAAATTTGCGTATGCAGTATGCACCATCACATGTAACACTTAACATATTTATACCATATTTTTGACATTTTAACACTGCAATATGAACTAACTGGGCCTGTACTGATGATTTTACCTTATTCACAAACCAATAACCTATAGGCCATTTCCACGCTTTCTTTAAACTTGATAACATAAATACCAAAACTTCAGATGCTGGTTGTTCACAGTCTTCAATTGTTACATTATTTCCGTAATCACAATATCCAACATATCTTTTCCATTATATAATAAGCAAAATTAGTATTTCAAAATTTCTAATACAATATAAAGTAATAAATAATAATGAATACCTTTTACTAGCTTAATCCCAATGTATTTCTTTCTTTACACTCATAGAGTCTTATATCAAGCAACAGTATTTATCAACATCTTCAAATTTACCTATTTCCATTAATACATCACTTAAAAATTCAGTATTTACATTTACATTTGACAACCAATTTCTAATTGCACTTGAATTCGGCAAATGTATTGAAGACCTGAATATATAAAATATGAATATTGTATTGAAATGAATTGTCTAGAATATAAATATTTGATATAATCATACGCTTTAGATGAATAAATCAATAAAAGTAAAGCGTAGTGGCAAATTTCTTAACATCTTCACTATAACGTTTTCTTGAAGGTGGAACCTTACTATTCCTAATCAGATCTTTTGGAAAAATACTTGAAAAATGTTTACCTATTATTTGTATTGTTTCAGTATCAGTTGAGGACTTAATTATTTCCATTAATATCTTTTAACCTTAAAATACTGTAAAAAAGTTTAAATATTAAATATAATGTAAACAAACCTCAATGTTGGTTATTTTTTTGTTTTTTCTTCTAACGTTTTGTTGAAAAAGCTTAACTTTTTCCCTTAATCTTCTTTTAATAGGAGTTTCAGCTTTTTTTGTAGACGTTTTCTCTTTAATTTCCGTATTGGCGTACATTCTAATTTATCTATTTGAAAAATAATAATTGATTTAAACACTATTTTTTTTAAATATTGAATTAATCAAATCAAACTGATTTCAAAGTTCATAATATTCTTAAACATAAGAATAAATTAGTAATCAAGATGACAATAAAGAAAACATTTTTTTTGTACCTAGCGTTTCCACAATATGATTTGGAGGGGGTTGATTTCTCATCAAAAATGTTATTTTTTAATGACAAATCCAAAAAACCATAGTTTTCTGAACTTGTCAGGCTAGAACATTCTAAAATACTTATTGTTGACACCGAGTCAGCAATATCTGTAAAAAAAAATTATTATACTTAACTTCAACCTAATAATTTGATATAAGACTTACTATTTTCAATGGTCTGATCTATTAATTTTGTATAAGTATGATCACCATATGTCAACTTTATTTTACTCACAGGATCGCTATTATTAAAGATACTAGGTACTAACGTTTCTTTCAATAACTTCCTAAAGTATCCTTGGTAAAAGTCATTGTTTGTAAAGTGCTTACTACAAACTTTGCTAAAACGTGTAGGAATAAAGTTTTCTCTTTTTATAGCTTTAACCCATACTTGCTTTTTTGCCTCATCAGAAAGAAATCTATTTTATAAAAATTATGTTCTTAAATTATATTTTCATTACTTTAATAAATGTTTAAACATGCATTGTTAATTTATAATTACCCAAAAAAATGCAATTTTCCTGGGATGTTGGCTTTTCAACTACCACGACTAGAGCATTTTTCAACACAACACGTCATAGGCATTTTTAACAAAATTTTATAATTTATACTTTATAAAATATTACATTTAATTAAACATTTAAGAGAAACTTGGTCTATTTGTTAATATTTAGTCATCAATTTTACTTATAAATTTGTTAAAATAGCATAAAAAGTTAATTTTAAATACAATTATAAGAAAAGTAATATTTTTATAGAACAAACCAATGACAATACTTTAAGGAATACTGACATTGATCCTGCAAACCTATGTGAAATAAATGAGTATTATTTGATATTTTTGATAATTACTCAGCTTGAATAGAGAGATACATTCTGTTTAGTATATATAATAAATATCATAGGCATCAATATCACTTTTATTATATTAATAAAAGTATTTTGTTAAAAAAAAAAACAATGTATAATGCTTTACATCATCTTTTTGTATCTCTGATTATAAATTATGTGCTAAAAAGCGAGTCTATGTGAAAACCGCGAAAGTCAAAATCGCGAAATATTTTAACAGCGAAAACACTAATAAGTAAGAAAACCTATATATACTTTTAAATGGTAATAAGTAATAACAATATTAGATAATCAATGTCAATCTGTACTTCTGCGTCTTCGATAACGTAGGTAATAAAGATAAACCGTGTTTGAACTTAACCATTACTGAGTTGTCCGTTGCCCGATCTGTATCAGTGTAGTATACTGTCGTATCATATCCGTTATATATAAATTTCATTTATCATAATCATTCGTAATGGAATTTATTCAAAGTCAAAAAACAAAAAAATTATTAAAATATAATGGTTATTTATTTAGGTTTGATAAAAAATATAAAAATACCATGTATTGGAGATGTAATGAAGACTTGTGTAAATCACGTATTAATTTAAGAAACGAAGAAATAGTCAAAGGACCCAGTGATCATAATCATGTAATTTCGAATTTAGAAATTGAACAACGCGTTTGTATGAATAAAATGAAAATTCGAGCTCTGTTATCTCAAGATAATCCACATCAAATCGTTTCCGAAGCGTCAACATTGTGTTCGCAAGCAGTTCACGGAGCTCTCCCTCCAGTAAGTTATATTAAACGCACTTTATGTCGAATACGACAGATTAATAGTTCTGCTCCATCTAACCCTTTAACTTTACTGATATTACAATACCCAATAATTTTTCTTAAACTATTGATGGCTGTCAATTTTTAATAAATGATATTGAACCAGTTGAAAATCGGATTTTAGTATTTGCCACAGAAAAAAATTTAGATTTACTGGCTAAATCTGATCATTGATTTTCAGATGGGACTTTTAAGTCTTGACCTCCATTATTCGCACAAGTATACACGATTCATGTTATAAAGAATAATTTGGTTATACCAGTGGTTTTCTCTTTAATGCCAGATAAAACGCAAAGTTCGTATGAAAGGTTATTTACGGCAATAAAAACACATAACATTAATATAAATCCCAAAACAATAATGACTGATTTTGAACAAAGTTCAATAAACGCATTTAAAATAGAATTTCCTAATGCCAAACAAAATGGTTGTTTTTTTCATCAAACGCAATGCATTTGGCGAAAAATCCAAACTATTTCCGGAATGGTAGAAAAATATAAAACAGACTCGGAATTTTCATTGCAAGTTCGTTATCTATCTGCTTTAGCTTTTGTTCCCGAAAATGACGTTATCGATATATTTGAGACATTATGTGAAAGTACGTATTACACTGATAATGAAGATGTTTTAGAACCACTTATTTCCTATTTTGAGGATACATGGATCGGTCGTCCAAATATACGTAAAAGGAGGAACCCCAGATTTCCTATTTCACTATGGAACTGTTATACGTCTACTATATCTGGTTTACCCAGAACAAATAATTATGTTGAAGGGTGGCATAGAGGCTTCAATAATTTATTGAGTTCATGTCATCCAACAATATGGAAATTTATTGAAGCAATTCAAAAGGAACAAAGTTTAAATGAAATGAAAATAAACCAGTATATAGCAGGTGTAGTTGAATCGTCCAGAAAACGCAAAAGGGATACAATTAAACAATTAGTTGATGACTACGAAAATAGAAACTAGAATACTTAAGAGGTATTGCTTATAATATTTATTTATCATATCAAATTTAATTTTAATTTTATAGTATTATGAGGTTGTGACAATAATGTTTTTATATATTATTATCACAACAAAAAAAAAACCCTTCATAAACTTCGTGTAAAAATGGCTAAGTAAAAAAAAATATTAGATCTTTAAGCACTATACAGATGTGATATCATGAATTAATGCTAAGTATATTGAATTTAAGTGAACGTATTTTGTTTCAATAATTTATTTACTTTGCGAGGAATTATTTCTTAAAAGAAACAAAGTGTGATTAAATAATATAATAAAATGGCGAAGAACTATTACAATATAACTTATTATTATTTAAAACATATTATTATTAATATTTATATACTATTCTAAATAGTTCCTCGCCAAGTAAATAAATTATTGAAACAAAATACGTTTACTTAAATTCAGTATACTTAGCATTAATTCATGATCTTTATAGTGCTTAAAGATCTAATATTTTTTTTTACTTAGCCATTTTTACACGAAGTTTACGAAGAGTTTTTGTTGTGATATCACCAATTTTTATCATTATTGCAAATGCAAATAATAATAATGATAATGTATCTATATTTTTATTTTTTATTTTATCTAAATAATATTATAATATCTATAATGACTATAATTGTTTTAGTTTTGTTTTTCTAGAATTATTATATACACGTCTCTGCCACCACGAGGCCATCTTTCTTTATTAGAAATAAGATCATTACACCAAAACCAAATATTCCATTTTTTGAATGCATGGTGACCCGCCGACCACCGACACTCATCATTTACTCCCACCTAGGCCTCGAGCTGCATACACGAAATCGAGTGGGGGAACAGGCCGATGCGACGACGACGACGATGACGGCTAGCGTGATTCTGAATTTAATATAAATTTGCTTGAAAAATGTCGCACTTTTTCATGTATAACTTAATTTCTAAACGTACGATTTTGATGATATTTACAAAAGCACATTCTACAGAATATTTCTGATTTTTTGGTGTTTACTAGGAGTTTATTGATGCATTAAAAAATTAGTTATGTTCGTGGACAAATATACCTGTATTTTACACAGTTTCATTTAAACTCCTGCTTCGATATACTATACACACCGTCGTAAACCTATTTTTTTTTTTTTATTTAGCTCGCGCCACGACCGTGGCGCTGGATTGTACGTTATTTTTTCTGGCCATCATGGAAGATTTGAGAATGTCGTCACATTGTATTCTTGCAATACCTAAAGGCAATTTGACAGTGTTCATAAGTTGATTTGTCCATGAAATAGAAACACTACCTTTGCCTTGATTTTTTTAGGTCGTCGAAATAGTAGTTTTTTAGGTGACTTTATTTTATCACAAGTTTTGTTAATAATAGGAAGTTTCTTTTTTTTATTCAATAAGTACATTTCTTTATTTTAAATTCTTCTTTTGTATATTTTAGTAGGCATATTTATAAATTACTATAAGTTTAAAGTAATACAATATTAACCCACAACTCAAAGTTAGAGAAGTGAAAATGCACAATGTTTTGCAACAATATATATAATTTGCAAGTCCAATGTGTCGTACGCGAGGTACGAAAATAATGTAATACGGACTATTTTAACAGCAATGATTGCCAATAATAATACGTAGTACGTAGTAATAGGTACTAAACGGTTTATAAATTATTGGTCAGTTATACGCGAGGTGCGAACACAGTTTAAAACGGAATATACCGGACAAGTCCAGCGTGAGCCGTACGCGCGGTGCGAATACTGTGAACACTAATTACGAACTATATACTTACGTAACTTTATAGCTTGTATTTTTACGAACACTAATTACTTTAATGCGTAATTAAATAATGACCAATAACGACACGTAACATAAAAAGCATGTACAGCGAAAGTCCAGCGTCAATAACTAAAAGCTATGAGACAAATAGACAACATGTAATGCACTATGCATGTACCATTTTTAAATGGTTTAATATTAGATAAGACAGACTAGACAACACGCTATGAGCAGCAATGCAAAGAACGGAACGTGCACGTCTACTGCAGGCTGACGACGATAACGAAATGAATTAATGAAACGTAAAATATTAACATGAAGTAGTACACAAAAAGCGTCGTCAGCGGTGGTTGCAACAATTGCGGCCGAAGATAAAAAATTTACATTAACAGCAACGTGTTTAGTAGTGAAGCGTATAACTAATAATTTGCCATCAAAATTATTAAATGATAATATCTTGATTCCGCGTGATATCAAATTGGCCGACCCATGGTTCAATACACCACGAAAAATTGACTTGCTAATTGGTGCTGGCACCGCGCCGTGCCGTCGTCGTATTTAGCAACAGCGTGTCTTAAAAAAATGGCCGAATCGGAATGTGATGGTTGTCCGGAGATGGACGAATCAATCATTAGAGATTTTTATACGGACGACTACTTAGGTGGTGCAATGTTAAAAAGCGATGCAATAAAATTACTAGATAATCTTATTTCAATTATGAGTAAAGCCGGTTTAGAATTGCGTAAATGGTTATCTAATGATCCGGAGCTAATAGTCGACGTGCATTCCAATAACAATAGTATACGAGCAATGGGTGAGCAAATAACAAAAATATTAGGCCTGCATTGGAAATCGGATGTTGATATGTTATTCTATACAGTGCAGCAAGTCGAGGTCAATGCTCTGATAACCAAACGAAAAATATTGTCCGAAATCGCAACAATATTCGATCCGTTGGGGTTACTCGGACCAGTTATTATAATCGCCAAAATTATTATGCAAAGTCTGTGGCAAATTAAGCTTAATTGGGATGATGTATCCGACAAAATTTGTACAAAATGGCAAAGGTATCGAGACGGGTTACCATCATTAAATAATTTAAGAATACCACGAAAAATAATTTCAAACGAGATATTAGTTAATACGGAAGTACACGGTTTCGCGGATACGTCCGAGAAGGCGTATGGCGCATGTTTATGTTTAAGAACTACTGGCGTACACAGAAAAATCGACGTAAAATTAATATGCACGAAGTCAAAGGTTGCTCCGTTGAAAATAGTGTCTTTGCCGCGGTTAGAATTTATTGTGTGTTACTTTGCTACTAGCTCGATTGAGTAGTAGAATAATACCAAAATTAAATTTGAAAATTGATCGACGTCGATTTCGGACTGATTCTAAAGTGGTCTTAGTGTGGATAACGTCACCATCAGGTCGATGGAAAATATTTGTCGCGCATCGCGTTGGCGAAATACAGGAGTTGACCGCGTGCAGTGAATGGTCACACGTCTCCACTCATGACATCGCCGCGGACGTAATTTCGCGCGGATGTTATGCCGAGGACATCGGAAATAAATCGATTTGATGGTTTGGACCGGAATGGCCAATTAAAGACGCGGATATGTGGCCGAAACCGACAAATGATGATAAAATTGAAATACGAGTAGAAAAGATGCCCGAAGAAAAGAGTAACGTAACATTGAATACGTATAATTTCACATGTACGTTATCATCGGATTTTCCATTGTTGAGTAATCGTTCATCATTAAAACAAATTATCCGAATAACGGCGTATTGTTTACGTTGGAGAAATAACAGACTGTTGCGTGCCAGTATCAGATTTGAATCCAAATGGTTAATTTGAATGAAAGTTAAACTTAATAACGAAATATGTCTTTATTGCATATAAATAAAACACATGTAACAAACAAAATAAGTGGCTGAGTGTCGTGAAAGTGCTCAGTTGTTGATAGCTTTGGTATATCTGCCGTTGCTGGTCTTCGGGCTCCCTTATATATTGTGGTGCGTCTCTTGTTTACGTCGAGTTGTCGCCTTCTGGGCAGTGGCGGATCCAGAGTTGAATTTTGGGGAGGGGCCTCCTAAAATATTGCTTCTGAGCCATTCCTATATAGTAAAATAATTATACTATTATAAATTTTAATTATTTTATTTTAAAAATAACTACAGTACAAAATCTAATCTACATTTATTTTTAGAAGCAAAATTGTTAATAATTGTTTCACTTTTATCACATAAATTTAAATCTCTATGTACATTTAAAAGACATAAATCATTTAATCTTTCCTGACTTATAGTAGTACGGAGCCATGTTTTCACTCGCTTCAAAGTAGAAAAACTTCTCTCAGCAGTAGCAGTACTAACAGGCAATGTTGCTAATATTTTTAATAATGAAAAAATTATAGGGAACATATCTTTGGAACAAACTATCAGTGAAGATATAGCAGTGCTTGGTAGTTTTATTTCTATGTTGTTGGATTGATTTTGCCACATGTTTAACCACAAGTCATATTCTCCTAAAATTAAATCATACATATATTATAAGTTATAACATAAAACATTTTAATATAAATATTTTACCAGCTAATACATCTTTGGTATAGTCATCATTTTGCCATAAGTAATTAAACTTAGGCACAATTTTTAGTATCCTTTGTTGCAATATTTGTCTTGAGGTATTTTTGTCCGAAGCCATAATAGTCAAAAATACTTTTGGTATTAGTAACCGCAAATCAAATAACTCCAATGTATTGGGGTTTAAACGAGTCTTGAGATCTGTATAAACTCCATCAAGTAATGGTATATATATGGAACAACGATAGTAATTTTCTATTGCTTCATTTCCTTCTCCTTCAGTAGGATAATTTGCTCTGTGATTCATTGTTTTAACTAAAACGAGGTAATTTAATTTCAAAGCCTAATTCAGTCGCCATTTTTTGTGCTTCAGAAAATATATGTTTAAATTCTTGATTACAACTATTTCTTTTTTTTTCTCCCCAATAACTCTAAAATACTTTGAGTAGCTTGTGTTGCATTTTGTAGATCAAGTGAATCTGATTGTAGAAGACGACTGACTACTAGTGAATGTTTTAATACATCAATCAGAGAGTATAAAGAAATCAAAAATTCACTAGTACAAATAGTAGAAACAAGCGAAAGTGCTTTTGATGATGATGCTTTATCTGTCCAACTCTGAATTTCAACCAACGATTCTACTATCTGAAATAAATGTAAACAAATTAATACTGAGGTTTATAATTCTTATAAATCTAACTAATTATATAATTTTATATTTACCTTTGAAAGAGATGATTTAAATTGTAACACACCATATCATTGCTTTCATCCAACGCGTTTGACATAACCCTTTTAAATTGTGTTTCAAAGTATTTTTTAAAAACACTTGTCGCTTGGCAGAACTATTAAAAAATGCAATTATTTCTTTTAGTATACTAACAGTATTTCTAATAGAAACCACTTTTGATGACTGAGAAAGAGATGTTTAATGCATGGTTGAAACATGGACATCGAACAGCCATAGGACAAGTTTCCAAAATAGTAGTAACAGCACCAATATCATTTGAAGTCATCACGCTGCATCCATCAGTACCAACACCTACACATAGTTTTGAATCTAATCCGAGTTTTTCTAATACATCTAATACAATATGACCATTGCACGACCAGTTAATTTTAATTCTCCTGATATAATATCTTTGTCATTTATACATTTATATGCATCAACAAATTGAATAAAAACGCTCATAGATTTTTTCATCATATACATATCGTAATGATAAACTAAGTTGTTCGGTATGCGACATATCTGTTGTTTCATCAAATATAATGGCATAAATTCCAACTTCCTTAACTTGATCAACAATCAGAGACTTCAATTCATCACCTATACAATGCAATAACTTATTTTGGGTTTCTTTGCTTATGTATGTAGCACGTGACGATGAACTTTCTAAATGTTTCTTTAAAATCATATCTCCTGATTGCACTCTATATCTTAAAATTTCACGAAAATTGCCATCATTTTTTAAAAGTTGTTGATTTGAATTTAAAAGTTCTCCATCATCACGATGTCCTCTCAATGGTATGTTTTGTTTTTCCACATAAAATCAAAGTTTCTATTATTGGTTTTAATCGTTCACGATTTTCTGTCACTTGTTTGAATCGAAATGAATTAACTTGGTTTATGACACTATTATTTGGATTTTCATAAGCAAGCAAAAACTGTTGGCCTGACTGAAGTGCATCACGGGATACTTGTTTCTATTATGAACTTCAAGATACCCATTTTTTCCAGTAAGCTTACCAAAATTAAGCAATGGCTTTTTCACAAGGGTTTTAAGCTCAACATTACTAACATTAGTTGGTGCAAATAGAAAACAATATTTACAAAAAAGTCCTTTACAAACATCTGATAAAACTAACCAAGTATAGTTGTCTAAATGTTTCTTTGAAGGTTTTCTTTTTTAATTCCACCTGCTCGTATGTGTTCAGACAATGGATAATCATAATTGGGAGGAGGAATCCAATGATTTCTAAGAATTGAATATTTTATGTAGGGATCCAAATTAATTTTATCAACAAAATTTCAATATCCAAGCTGCCTATATAATTCTTTACTGCAACAGGTTTTGTCTGTTTTGATGTCAAATTCTGTAACAGTTAAATATAAATAATATAGGTTATTACAGGTGAAAATTATAATATTGAGATTTAAAAATTCTTTCTTAAATAAATAAAAATAGATACCAAATACAAATTTTTAAATGTAAAATATTTGTATCACCATAATACTATAAAAAAATAAACAGTAAAATACTATTTTCAAAAAATGATAATTATCTAATTTTTTTCCCAAATAACATTCAACATAATAATAACTTTATGTATTAATAATCATTATAACTGAAAATATTAAAATATTACATATAATATGGACATATATGATAATAATTCACATATAAAATGTCAATAATGATATAATGTCTATGTAATGATATTAGGTATATATACATACATTGTCTTTAATTGAAGTGGTGTGTTGACACAGTTTCCCTGATTTTTCGGTCAAAAATTGCATTAATAGTATTATTAGGTACCTTAAATATAAAATACTTTCAATAAGTAAATTCAATTGAAAATAATGTTATCCATAATATTTTAAATAATTATTTATATATTCGAACACTTAAACAAAATATTTTAAATAAATAAATGTAGATAGGTACTTACATTAATTTCAGGTCTGAAGGTGTAATTGCTAAGTTTTCGTTTCACTCTGGTAATAAAATCCATAGTTAAAAAGTAAGAACACAATATGCCAATATGGTTTTAATATTTCGCACTGTTCACAGTAACACGGTCGCGAAAATAATAACTCGATAACGTGTTTTTCATCGAATCTCGAACACAACGAAATAAGTTCTAAAAATAGTAATTTTATCTGTTTTCATTCCAATAACGGCAATAACGCTAATAAAATTCCCACTTCTCAGTGGTTTCCAAAATATATATTATGTAATCAATTATAATGCGTTATTAGTTTATTACCACAATTTAAAATATTTATATTAGTAAAAAGACAGTTGTAGAGGTCTGGTCTGGGGGGGGGGGCGAGGCCTCTAGCCCCCCCCCCCTAGATCCGCCACTGCTTCTTGGTGAAACCAGGTAATAATTATATCAAATTTAAATCAATTAAGAATACAATATAAAGTATGTTAGGGTAGAGTATACTGTTATTGGCACGGGTACAGTTATTGGCATCCTAAAACTGTTAATTTAATAAATAGTTATGTGTATGACTTATAAGAGTTTTTTTTTTTTATACATAATTGGCGACACTGGTCAAGTTTCACTCCAAATTGTTATCTTTATTATTTGATTGCGTTTTGTTTATATTTTACCAAACGGCAAACGGACGTCTCGGCTCGTATTCAAAACAGGTAATATTCTTATACATTTTTTACTTTATATGTCTACGGCGATAGTGTTTTATTATTCGAAAATTGTATTTTAAAGCCTATGTTAGGTGTTTTCATATATTTAAGAACATGTTTAAACCATAAATGATAGTTTAAAGTTGATTTATTTGATAAATATACGTATTAATTCTGGTGATAATAACTAAAATCAATATTTAATGATTTTAGTTATTGGCATACCATGCCAATAATTGATTATAGTTAAATAATTCATAATTGTTTTATTGGCATACCATGTATTGTTGACAAATAAATTAATTTAAGTATTCACATTTAAATTCATATTATTTCAATACTCAATAAAATTGTTAAAATTATCTAAAGTATATTTTGTCGTATTTTAGTCATGCCGAAAAAAAGAGAAAATTTTTGTCAGTTAAATATAACTGCTGCAGTTAATGCAGTTTTAAATGACGGTTTAAGTAAAAAAGCAGCTGCAAAAAAATTTGGTATTTCAAGATCTACTCTACAGTTTAGGCTTAAAAATCTAAATTGAAAAACATCTTGTGGACCAGCCACTGTATTGTCAGATAAAGAGGAAGAATTGTTACAAACTTGGATAATTGAAAGCTGTAAAAAAGGTTTTCCAAGAAGAAAAGAAGATTTACAAATGAGTGTGAAGCAATTTTTGGATATAAACTACAGACATACTCCTTTTAAAAATAATATGCCAGGTATTGATTTTGTAATTTTTATGGGTTTATGTGTAAAAATGTAGGTAGGTATTAGGAATATATTTTTGTTTGTAGGTAATGGTTGGTATAGGGCATTCATGCAAAGACATCCATTGATATCGATCCGAACAAGTGAACATGTCACAACTGCCAGTGCATGTGTTAGTGAAAAGAACATAAAAAAAATGGTTCTCTGACATCCATCAATATCTAGTAGATAAAAAACTTGATGACATATTGCAAGATCCCACTAGATTATTCAATGGTGATGAAACTGGATTCTCGCTATGTCCCAAAACCAAATCAGTTTTAGCTCCAAAAGGAGCTAAAGATATTTATGAGGTAGCAGTAGGTAATGCTAAAGAAAATCTTACAGTTACGTTCACATTTAATGCTGCTGGTGACATGTGCCATCCGATGGTAATTTATAACTATCAGAGAATCCCACAAGATATTGTAAATTCTGTTCCTCCCAATTGGGGAATAGGTCATTCCGAATCAGGTTGGATGAAATCTGAGGTTTTTTATGAATTCATTGCGAATATATTTTACCCTTTTGTAGTTGAAAAGGGAATAACATTTCCTATAATTTTATTTGTTGATGGCCACAAAAGCCATCTTACCTATCAATTAAAGGAGTTATGTACAAGTTTAAATATTATATTAATTGCATTATATCCAAACTCCACTAGAATTTTACAGCCAGCTGATGTGGCTGCATTTCGACAACTTAAATCTGGTTGGAAAAAAGGAGTGTTTGAGTGGAGAAAAGACAATAATTTAAGTACAGCTGTAACTAAAAAAGATTTTGCCCCTATATTACAAAAGGTAATTGATGAAACTGTTAAAGCAGAAACTTTAATTAATGGTTTTAAAGCTTGTGGATTGTACCCTTGGAATCCTGATTCTATTGATTTTAAAAAATGTATTGGTACTAATACAAAAAAAACTAAATTAGTCAACGAAATTAATAATACACAATATCAATGTCCTCTTACTCTTGAACAATTCTGTAATACTGTAAGTCCTGAATGTATTAAAAAGTTTGAAAATTTTAATGATATTGTTAAATCTAATGTTATTAGTGAAGAATTTCATACATTATATAAATTGTATCAATTACTTAAATCTAATGATAAAAATATGTTAAATAGTGGTGTGAAGTGTATTACAGAGGCTAGTGAGCAGAATTTATTAGATTTTATAGAAGACCAAAATGAAGTAACTATAATTGATGACAGTTTTTTTGATAGTAGTAAAGAAGTTTTTCAAGATGCAATAGAGCAAAACAAAATGGATGTGTGTGTAGAAGCCAATAAAGAGAAAACAGATTTTATTTGTAATGAAATAGAAAATACAAGAAAACAGGATGAAATTGAAATTAGTATAGAGAAGAATGTAGTTACACCCAGACATTTAAATGGAAAAACTTTTCAAATTTCTCCTTTAGAATCATGTCTTGTGTGGCCAGTTACTCCAGAAAGGAAAGGTAAACGTAATGTTGAAAGAGTACCATATGTTGTATCATCTAAAATGTGGAAAAGTATGAACCAGTCTAAAGAAGATAAAAAGAAACAAATTGAGCTTGAAAAAGAAAATAGGAAAAAAAACAGAATACATAATAGATTGCTTAAATCGAATTTGGTCAATGATAAAAAATTAAAAACTGTTACTAAATCAAAGGATGTGAGAATATATTTCAAAAAGATATTGTGTATAAGAAAAACCATCTGAAACTGTAACTAGTGGTGTGTTGGCTGAAAGTTTATGTGATGATATAGCACCTAATATTGTTGAAGAAATAGATAATGATATTCCAACCACATATGTAACCGAAGGACTTTGTTTTGGTTGTGGGAGAAATTTAAGTGAGTTGTTGAAAGGTGTTGATTGTGCCTTTGTTCACATATGTATCATTTGAAGTGTTTAACCACAGATGAATTCTGTGGCATGGGTGAAAATGAACCTATTTTTATTCATTTGTAAAATATGCCAAAAGACTTAAATTAAAGTAAGGTACATATAATACCTATTTTGATCTTAAATTTGTATGTATTAACTAAGACCTAAAGGTAATAAAGGTCTTTTTTATAAAAAGGAAAATATTAAGTTTATTAATGGTATTTAAAGACTGATTGTTTTTATTTTATTTTTGTTTTTGTTTTAATTTCTATACCTACATTATTATTTGTTATGGTATGGTTATATCTAAAGGTGAATTTATTGGTGTTGATCAAATTCCTAATTTTTTATAAAAGGTAAAATATTAAGTTTATTACTGTAATTAAAATTATTTTAAAGATTGATTGTTTTTATTTTATTGTTTTTTTTTTTAAATTTTGTTATTAATCTCTATAAGGTGAATTGGGGTAAGTGCCTAACTGGGGAAAGTGCGTTTTCTAGTATTATGGTGGGAAAAATAAATTCTATCACTCATATTAATATTGAAAATTAATCTACAATATAGTGGGAGTTTAAATATCTAGTTTGCAACACTGTATGTTTATCCGTTTGCGTGCTATCAGAGTTGATATCAACAATTGTAATATCACTCGCGTTTTGAAAAGTAGACTTGTTATCAATTATTTTTTTTGGCAATTCAAATTTTTTTTGGAAGCTTCTAATTAAGGTAAGATGTGTAATTTTATGTGTATTTTACGTTGTTTGTGATATTTACGTGTTTAATTATACAATTATATTCACTAATTCGGATTATGCTCTTCCCCCGTGTAAAGTGACCAACGGGGTAAATGCGACATTCATTTATGTGTAAGTGCGACATGACATGCCGCAGTTGCCCCTTTTAAAAATTAATATTAATTATTTTAATTACTTGAGCTAAACATTGTTTTTATATTATACATTTCCAGTTATGTATCATATTAATACTTACCTAATCTATTAATTATGATTTATACTAATATTTTGATGTATATTTGTATTATCATTAGTTGAAAATGGTGAGGCATTATATAAAAAAAACCAAAAAAGGTGATAGTTATAGCAAAAATGATCTGTGTCTTGCAAAAGAAGCCGTCAAAAGTAAACAGATGACTGTTAGTGGGGCTGCCAAGCTATTTAACATACCACGACCCACTCTTTATGACCATATTAATGGAAGACGTGGTATTAAATCTAATACTATGGGCAGAAATACAGCACTGGGACCACAGCTTGAACAAAAATTGGCCAATTTAATTAAAACAATGGATAAATATGGACATGGTTTATCAAGAAAAGAAGTTTTGGATATAGTGGGTAAATATATTAATGCAAATGAAATAGTCAGTCCATTTAAAAATGGTTATCCCAACCAAGATTGGTGGTTAGGGTTTTCTTATCGACATAAATTAAGTTTAAAAAAACCCCAGGCAGTTGAATGTTCTCGTAAAAAAGCATGCAATCCATTTACTATTTATGGATACTTTGAATTATTACGGAAGACTATGGATGAACTTAATATTATGGATAAACCAGATAGAATATGGAACCTTGACGAAACCTCATTTTGTTTGGATCCATCTAAAACTAAAATTGTAGGGGCAATTGGTACACCCACCACACGCACAACACATGGGTCTGGCCGTGACAATACTTCTGTTTTAATGGCATGCAGTGCAATAGGTCAAAAAGCACCTCCTTTAATTATTTTTAAAGGGAAAAACATATGGGACAAATGGGTTCCTGACCAATCTGATTTTCCTGGCACAACTTATGCTGCCACAACAAATGGATGGATGGAAAGAGACGTTTTTCTAAATTATTTTGAAAAAAGTTTCCTTATAACTGCCCAACCTACACCAGATAACCCTGTTCTGTTAATCTACGATAGGCATTCCTCACATGTTGATTTAAAATTAATTGAAATTGCCATTAACAATAATGTAACAATTTTATTACTTCCACCCCATTCAAGTCACCTATTACAGCCTATGGATTTGGCAGTGTTTAAATCGGTGAAGACCACATGGGACCAACGTTTATGCACCTGGAATAGACATCACTATGGACAAAAGTTACCAAAACAAGAATTGTCAAGGATTATATGCAATATCTGGGCAACTCTAGACAAACAAATTATAAAAAATGGATTTAAAAAAGCAGGAATTTATCCTTATAACTATAATGCAATTGATTCAACACAGTTTGATCCTTTAAGTCTTTCCAGATGGAATTTAAGAAATACAGTTGAAAATAATAACCAAACTGATATTAATCAGCCATCAACCTCTGAAGAATCTGCAAATAATACACCTGAACAATCTACTAATAATACAACTGCACAATTTACAGATATTAATACATTTGAAGAAATGTTACTAAATTCCATGAAGCAAATCCCTATTGAAAATACAAAAAGAAGACAAGTATCTAGTGGAGCCTCAGTTATCACATCTGAAGAAGCAATTACTATTTTAAGAGAAAAAGACTTAGAAAAGAGCAAACCAAAAAATAATAAAAGAAAGAAACAAGCTGATGAAGTCCCAGTCAATGAAACCCATATTGCAGACATAAATACAGAATATATAATTGAACAAAATTTGGATTCATTTGATGAAGACTTGGATCTAAATTTTTCATTAGTTAGTGAAGATAATGATTTATTGAATGAACTGCAAAGAGAAGAAGAAAATTTAGCTGATGAACGCTATCTATTTCGCACAACAAATTATTGGAGATTGGATATTAGTAAATATATGTAAAAGAGAAATCTTCAAATGTGAAGCATTATGTTGGTATTATTAAAGAAATTAGTGATGATAATAATATGCTTAAAGTCAGATTTGTCAAGTTAAAATCTGAAGACAAAAACTCTACCACATTCGTCTATCCAATTGCTGATGATATTGATAATGTTTCTGACTCAAATGTTGTTTGTTGTTTACCTCAGCCTACAGTGGGTAGAAGATCTCAACTTATATTTGGAATTACATTTAGTCAATATAACCTAAAAAAGTAATCTATAGTCTGATTAAAATATAAGAAAATAATTAAGTAGTTACTTAAAAGCATTTGTTTTATATTATTATTATTATGATTATAAGTTTTTCATATTTTATTATTATTTATTTCTAAGTTAAGTATAAAATGTATATATATATAAATATATAAAAGTATAAAATGTTAACTTTTTTTTTAATTGAAATAAAAAAAAGAAGATGAGAAGATCTTAACTTATACTTGGAATTACATTTAGTCAATATAACTTAAAAATGTAATCAAAAGTCTGATTAAAATATATGAAAATAATTAGTTTAGTACTTAAAATCATTTGATTTAAATAATTATCACTAAAAGTTTTTCATATTTTATTATTATTTTTTTTAAGTATGAAATTTGTTAATTTTTTGTTTTTTATATTATATATATTATATATACCTATATACATAAATTGTTTAATAAAAATATATTTGAAAATATTTGCATTGTTGTTTTATCAAAATACTATATAAATCTTAAAATTCCTTATATGAGAGTGAAGTGAAATGTAAGTAAGGAGATGCTTATAATAGTTTGTAGGATATGATAAAAATGTGACAATATATTTGTAATTATAACAATAGCTGTCATTTCTAAACTATTTGAACAAATACAGCTTTGTAAACGTAGTATTATAGCTAAAATTATTTAGTTTAAGGCACTTACCCCACGTTTAAATAACAGTGGTATTAGTATTTTTAAACAGTCCGTTTTGCACTTACCCCTTGTCAAGGGGCAAGTGCGACATTTTTTTTTTTTTATTATTTTCAATCGTAAAAATATTTTTTAAATATTTCACATAATGTTGACAGTGTACTTAGATAAAACACTTCCATATCAGTACATTGCAATAATCATCATATTTTTAAGTTAATTATTTCAAGAGAAATTAACAGATCAAGTTGAACTATTCAAATTTGCGTCGCAGTTACCCCACTTCACCTTACCTTTTTATTATTATTTTTTATAATTATATCTAAAGGTAAATTTATTGATGTTGATCAAATTCCTAACTTTTATAAAATCATAAAATATTAAGTTTGTAAATTGTGATAAAAATTCATTTAAAGACTGATTGTTTTGTTTTTTTTATTTATTATTATTCCTATACCTACATTGTTACTTATGGTTTTAGGTAGGTATTGACTAAAAGCAAAAGGGGTTTTTTCTTAAGTTTTGTATAATGTTTAAATGTATTATACAATTATTGTTCTAATAAAATATTAATTTAAAGTAGGTACCTATTTGATTTGAAATTGCGTTCACACTAATAAATTATTATAGAATCAATTGAAAAAAATTATATATATTTATTATTATTATTATATATTCTGTTCTTTTATTAGTTGTATTTTATCTAGTTGAAATAAATTTATTTTTTAGGTAGGTAAGTACATATTTTTGATTTTTTAACAAATACTATAGTAGATGCCAATAACTATGTACTCGGGTGCCTATAACAAAAACTACCGGCGCATACTAGTTGCCTCCCAAAATATACGAATTGCCTCCCGTCCTTATCGTAAATAAAAAGATTAATTTACACTAGTTGCCTCTGGTGACCAGGTAGTTCATAATTCTATACGAATTGCCTCCCATATAGAATTAAGTAGTGGTTCATAAACTTCACTGAACAGTTCCACATAAATAGATAATGTTTATTTATATTAAAAATATCAGACTTGGTAAAAACAATAAAAATATTAAAAAAATCAATACAAATAAAACATATTTTACTACTTATTAAAAATATATAGTGCAGTTAAAAAACATCAGTTTTAGGTATAATATATAGAATAATGTTATAATAGTTTTTGGTATTGTTTATTCGTTATTAAAAATTTCCGACTTGGTTAAAAACAATAATAATATAAAAATAATCAATAAAAATAAAACATATTATAGGTACTACTTATTAAAAATATATAGTGCAGTTAAAAAACATCAGTCAATAAAATAAATGATGGTAATAATAATATAATAAAAAAAAAATTATTTATAAGATTGCTTAGGCTTATATTTTTTAGCCAATATTTGTAGGTACTCAAAATTTGTTATTTTTTTTTCATTTAGCTTTTTTATTTGGGTATCAATGAAAATTATTTTGTCTCTAATTTTTAATCATCCATGTAATTTAGGCTTATTAGAACTATGTTTTAAAATTACAGTCTCCGTCTGAATTAATTTTAAAACGTCAATAAATTTGAATATATTAGGATGGGGAGACTCAAAATAACTATTAAATTTACTATGGAAAAATTCACATGCATTGGTTGTGCGATCAATGCTGGAACTTTTTTCCGCCCATATATGAGGTGGAAAAATTGAATCTTCTGATATATATGTATCCACTAAATAGTCTGAAAATTGAGTTATTTTATCATCTAAAGGCTGTATGGGCGTATGGCTGCTAGTTCCATTGAAAACATATCTCCAACTTCCGCTGGGTTCAAAAATGATAAGCCAAATATGTACGTTAAATATTGTCTTATCGAATCGTCATTAGAGTAATGCGAAGCTAATCCAAGTGACTGAATTTTACGCCACCAAGCTTGCCCAAGATGAAATCGACAACCTCTTATAGAACTATTTGGCCATATACATGTTATAGAATTGTGTATGGCTTTTTCAAAATCAATATAAATTATGTTAGGCTTAAAATTACTATCTATTTTTAAACACAACGTATTTAATACATTAAGGGCCGTTATTACAATGTCATGCTAAGGTGTACGCTAACGTAGCGGACACCAGGGCTTGAAACCGAAATGATAAATTTGGGTTTTGGTTTTGATTTTGGTTTCAGGTTTTTGATTTTATCGGTTTCTATTTCACTTTTAAATATCGGTTTTCAGGTTTTCCGGTTTCAATTTCGTTTTCATAAAACGGTTTACATTTTTTCCAGTTTCCGTTTGGGTTATAAATATCGGTTTTCAGATTTTCTGGTTTCAATTTTGTTTTCATAAAACGGTTTACATTTTGTCCAGTTTCCATATGGGTTATAAATACCGGTTTTCAGATTTTCCGTTTTCAATTTTGGTTGTAAAAACGGTTTACATTTTTCCCAGTTTCTATTTGGGTTATAAATACCGGTTTTCAATTTCAGTTTTGTAAAACGGTTTACACTTTTTTCGGTTCCATTAGAGTTAAATACTGTTTTTTTTTTATAAAATAAACTTTTCCGGTTTTTACTTTTACGTATAATTGTACCTACTACTAAGTATATTATATTTTGTTATTTAATAAATTTATTTATTATAAACGTGTTAATGTGTTATTACATTTAGCATGGTAACAATTATTTTTAGGTATAAAATAGTTATCAATATTGAATTTTATCATTTCATTAATTATCACTGGTGTAATATATATAATATACCTACATATATTTTGAATAGGTATTTCAACCTACCACCTCTCTGTAGTAAGGCTTATACGGTGTGAAATTAAGTAAATTATAAAATACAGTACATTATATAGTACCCATATATCTATAACCTATAATAGGTTACCTATTATTGAAAACTTTCAGACATGACAGCAGTAAGCCGTAAACTGACAATGTTGCCAAAATATTGTGTTGCCAATGGTAGGAATGTTGAAGCTGCTAAAGTTCCCTTTGGATATATTACTGATAATAGACATACAATTTACTGTCTATGAAACTAAAATATATTGCCCATCAGTGTTTAACTATATTCTTGATAGACATTATAAATGGCAAAATACAAAATTCAAAATAAACTAATCAAGTCAAAAAATGATGCAACTAAAAATTACTAAATTTCAACTGTGCAAAGATTGACACATCATGATATTATCAATGTTAGGTAATACTTAATAGGTAGGTAGGTATTCACTTATTAGTTATTTCTACATATTGTAGTATATTGTACTATAATATGTATATTATTATAGTATGTACTTATACCTTATATTAAAGGACTGCAAGTATAAAATAATAAATAATTTATCCCTAAGTACGTTTTAAAATATTATTAATTTTTTATATTTGTAGTATAATGTAGAAACTGTAAAAACAGATAGGCAAATAAATAGCCAGTGAATATTTTTTTTGGAAGTACATAAGCCTTTAACAATCAATTCATTACAATATAACAAAACAATAAAACATAAATCCATTACATAATATATTTGTATTTTGTATTTATTAAATGATAAATAAGAAATGTTATTATATATATTTATAACAGTATAACCAGAGAATAATATTTTAAGTAGTTTTTAAGTTAGTTTATTTTTTTTAAATAGAGTGTTGCTTCGAATTATCATTATAGCATCTAGAGCTTCTGAAGACAATGATGATCTAAGATCTGATAAAATAAATTTCAAACCCGAGAAGCTTCTCTCAACACTAACCTGTAAAAATATTCAAACAAAAAATATATTACATTGAATATAAAAATGATAAAATATTAAAATGTATTTATAACAATACTATTTGTAATAATAATTTGTTCTCCAGTAAATTATTTTATTCATTTTATCTGCACCATATTATATGATCTCTTCATACATATTCCACTGATCCCCAATGGTAAAAATCATTTCTCACTAAGTCTCAAGTATATAAATGAAAATCGAAGTTTACTAACTTGTGTAGCTGGAACAGTGTGAACAACACAAGCTAGTTTGTAAAGATCAGGTTTATCATATTTTTGTTCTTCCCAATAACTTAGTATATTGTTTTGTAGTGGAGTCGTTCAACTTTATTGAAATTGTGTAAAGCAATCGATATATCGTTGGAAGAACTGGGTTCACTGTTCAAGGACGAATAAGATGATTGAGATGACAAGAATATTCCAAATCATCATCTTCAATACTAGAATGATTGACATTATTTATATCTAAATCAACTAAAAAAGAAAAATTAACCATTAATCAAAAAATCCTGATCAAAATTAGGAGTAAGGTAGAAAAGTATTAATAAGCTTGTCGCTTCAAATTATTTTTATGTTTTACCTAAAGATGTGTTATCAACAGTATTGTCCTCTTCGCCAATATTATCTTCATTTAAATTAAGCAAAACCTTCCAAGTCTTTATTAAATGATTAATAGCATTATTTTTTCATCTTCAGTAAGCAAGCATTGATATCTAGGATCGAGAAAATAGCTGAAAGTTAATAGTAATTGTTTTTATTAAAATCGATATAATCAATCAATTAAAATTACTAGTTTAAAATTAAAATAAAACATTATTAGTCATTTTGTGATTTAAATAACCAATGAGTGATTTAAACATTTTTTTTAAAAGTTAAAATAATATTGCTAATTCAAATAACTTCACTTAATACCAAAGTTGCCTTAACTTAAAACAAGTAATTTTTATACATTGAAAAATTGTTTTTCATGATTTGATCCAATTTGTATCATTTAATTAAAATGCTGACAACATTACATATATACATGAAAATAATTTGTCGCAAGCTAGGTATATAATTTAAAATTTGATTAAAAAATGTATTATTTATTTTAGCAATTTTTTTTTATACCTGTTGGCTAAGACAAAAAAAAAATAGGAATATTGTTTTTTATCTTTGTATCATAGTATTCCATATAAAATTTGAATGAATTTGATAAGAATAACATTTTGAATTTAATAATAACCTAACTATTATCTTAAATGTAAAAGGGTATTATTTTGGCAGTTACAACGATTTCCATATTTTGTCTCTATACTACAAATTTATAATATATAGCAAATTCTATGTTAACTATAATCAACTTTATTATCATATTTGAAATTTTAACAATAGAGACTAGAGTGAATTAATGTGTTTTGACCTATTATCACATTTAAGATTAAGAACATTATAATATAGGGCACCTAGTAGGTTTATATTCAATATTTAAATTTTGAAGCTTAGATATGAACATTTTAAAATGTTTAATTCCTTAAGAACATACCTGATAAATAAACATTGTTTTGCATTAACAGCCCTTGACGTTCTTTCATAGACTTTAATATTTGTTTTGCTAGTATGGTACCATTAGATCTCAACCCATTAATACATTTCCACCATATACCATACAAATCTCCTAGAGTTATCTCTTGTTTTTGTAAGGCTAATGTTGCTATTTTAACTGGTAATAAAGCATCAACCTTAAATATAATACAATTTAAATATATTTTAGTTAAATTTAAATATAATTGGTGTTTAGTTAAGTTCATGTATGGGGGAAATAAATGTTGTCAAAATATATTTTTTTTTAATTAATAGAAAATACAGCTTCAAGTAAATTATAAAAAATAATATTCAAACATTTTCTTTATTCTATTGTTTCTTTATTATTTTTTTTCAATACTAGTAGGTAGTTAAAGCAAAAATAAACGATTATTTCAAAACCAATATACTATTACATACAAATTAAGTATTTAACTTACAATACTTTGAACAGATATCCACTCATTATCTGTAAGTTTTAAGTCGGGGTTGGTTTCATCATGTTCCTTACAAAACATTTTTAATTCAATTAATCTGTATAACATGTTGTATATTGAATTCCATCTAGTTTCATTGTCGATCATAGCCAGTTTTAAATTCATTCTTACTAACCAACTTGAATATGTTGGTGTTCTGAGTTTTTTCACTACCTATTATTGTAGTTATATAAATAGAATAATTATTTATGTTCTAAAATATACTATTTTATTTAATGGTTTTATAAAAATTATAATCATTTACCTGTCTAGCGCGAGAAATGAAATTTGTAATAGAAGCAATCTTTAAACCGTCATGAATGCATAGTTGCAATGTATGTACAGCACATCTCACACATGACGTTATTGCTACAGGAGTTATGGCATTAAGAACAGTGTCTTCCAATTCATTTATATCTGCATCACCCTCATCAGCTTCAACTATAAAACATTTATATTTAGTCAAATTATAAAACAATATCAACAAATGTATCATAGAATATGTTAATCATATATATGATATATTTATTAATGCATTTATAATTTTTTTTTTTTTTTTTAAATTAATACTTACGACTGAAAAGTTCATTTTCAATGTCATCAGTAGCAAGTGGTGTTCCTTCATTGTCATACTGCCATAAATCGTCATCATCGCGTTCACTGTTATTTTCATTTTCAATTGGCATTAAAGTACTGTTTTGAACCTGATCTGTCTCATCGTTCATAATTCTAGCCAATTTCACCATGTTTGCAGCATTGTCACAAGTTATAGAATACAATTGTTCCTTTTTAATGTTGTATTTTTCAAGTGTTTCAAGAAGCTAAAAAGTATAGAATAATATTACAATTATTATCAGGCTTATAAAATGTATTAATAAAATAAATTTTAATAAGAAATATTATATTTATGCAATTATTTATTTTTGTATTATACTTAATAATAACTAATAAATATATGAGTATTACCATCTTTTTTAAATTTACTGCACTATGCTTTTCATGCATTTCGACCATGGCCAGTGTTGACAAACATATTTTTCCATCTTTCGTATATTGAATATTTACCCCTAATATAGAACGATGATGACGCTTCACACAATCAATTTTTAAGCTGACAAGCTGATTTTTTACATCAGTTTTTATTCTTGAAACTATTTCATTTGAAGTAGACAATATGTGAGTCTTTATGTTATGCGAATTTATGGTAAAGTCTAGAATGTTTATTAAAAATTTTTTAAAACTTGATCCGATACCCAATTTAATTTAAAATTAATTTCATACTTTCGCCGATAGCTTCAGTCAAAGGCTTTAAAATTTTTTGAAAACCAGAATCGTTGAAAATGGTAAATGGACGGCCATTTACTGTGACAATCTCAGTGCACGCTTTTAACAAAGTTACCCGATCCATTTTGACAAATAGATTTTTCTTACTTGTAGTTATGATCTTGTCCAATGGTCCATGTTTCTACAAATAAATTTATATTTTAGAATTAATTGAATTAATTTAAATATTTAATAAATTTATAATAAATGTGGCATTGTACAAAACTACTAAGGTTTTCACTTTCACATTTGGAATTATTTAATAATTTATTTGAAGTGCCTACATGCTATTCAGTACTTGGAAGATGGTAAAAATAAATTTTTATCGATCCAAAATGTATAGAAAATTTTAAAATTAAAATTATTTTAGTACTACCTAGGTACTTATAATAGGTATTGTAAATAATTACAAAATTAAGTTGGTTTTACCTTGGATGGAAATGTCGCAGTATCATCTAGTCGACGTTTTTCTTTTTTATTTACAATCTTTTCATTCTCAATATCTTGTTTGGCTTTTACTAAAATATTCCATTCTTGTGGATGTGATGTTTTTATGTGTGTCTCAAGGTTATGACTATGTTGACCTTTCATAACAGGTCGACAGCACCCTTTGACATTACATGTCGATTCGTCTTTTTCAATGTTATAGGTGAAAAATAATTTGCCAACTGGATTTGAAGGTTTTCTTCCCATTGTACAAAACCAAGTAAAAAACGCCAAAAACGGTAAGCAGTTGCAAAAAACTTATAAATAAAAACTTAGACCACAGTAACAGTAGGTATAAAACAAAGAATCATGAGCATTGAATATTAATAATATAATGATTTCTTAATAAATTAACCATTAAAATTAGCAACGGCGCAAATAGATCAATACCGACAACCGTAGAATGACAAATGACTACAAACTACAGTTTATAATAAGTAACGAAATCGAAAATCACCGATATTATCCGATAACGATTTCCGATACGTGGTGTAGTAAT